>NW_028227528.1:12500-83271 GCF_978045245.1 Mus caroli | reverse complement strand
TTTTTCAGGGTTTCTCATCTTATTCCAAGTCCTACAGTGTGATTTTCTCATTTTTTGACTTTTTCAGGGTGTCTCATCTTATTCCAAGTCCTACAGTGTGATTTTCTCATTTTTCAACTTTTTCAGGGTTTCTCACCATATTCCAGGTCCTACTGTGTGATTTTCTCATTTTAATACTTTTTTACCATATTCCAGGTACTACAGTGTGATTTTCTCATTTTTTTACTTTTTCAGGATTTCTCATCACATTCCAAGTCCTAGAGTGTGATTTTTGCTTTTTTCGAATTTTTCAGGGTTTCTCAACATATTCCAGGTCCTACAGTTTGTTATTCTCACTTTTCGTCTTTTTCAGGGTTTCTCACTAGCTTCCAAGTCCTACTGCCTGATTTTCTCATTTTCCGACTTCTTTCAGGGTTTCTCACCATATTCTGGGTCCTACTGCATGAATTTCTCATGTTTTGACTTTTTCAGGGTTTCTCACCATATTCCAAGTCCTAGAGTGTGATATTCTCATTTTTTGACTTTTTCACTGTTTCTCACCATATTCCAGGTCCTACAGTGCGATTTTCTCTTTTTTAAAATTTTCGGGGTTTCTTACTTATTCCAGGTTCTACATTGTCATTTTCTCATTTTTTGAATATTTCAGGTTTTCTCAACATATTCCAGGTCCTACACTGTCATTTTCTAATTTGCGACTTTTTCAGAGTTTCTCACCATATTCCATGTACTACAGTGTGATTTTTCTCATTTTTTGACTTTTTCAGGGTTTCTCACCATATTCCAAGTCCTACTGTGTGATTTTCTCATTTTTAGACTTTTTCAGTGTTTTCTCACAATATTCCAGGTACTACAGTGTGATTTTCTCATTTTTTGACTTTTTCAGGTTTTCTCATCATATTCCAAATCCTACAGTGTGATTTTCTCTTTTTCCGACTTTTAAAGGCTTTCTTACCATATTCCATGTCCTAGTCTGTAATTGTCTCATTTTTCGACTTTTTCAGGGTTTCTCACCATATTGGAGGTCCTACTTGTGTGATTTTCTTATTCTTCGAATTTTTCAGGTTTTCTCACCACATTCCAACTCCTACAGTATATTTTTCTCATTTTTGACTTTTTCAGGGGTGTCTCATCTTATTCCAAGTCCTACAGTGTGATTTTCTCATTTTTCGACTTTTTCAGGGTTTCTCACCATATTGCAGGTCCTACAAGTGTGAATTTCTTATTTTTGGACTTTTTCAGGGTTTCTCACCGTATTCCAGCTCCTACAGTGTGTTTTGTCATTTTTTGTCTTTTTCACGGTTTCTCATCTTATTCCAAGTCCTATATTGTGATTTTCTCATTTTTTGACTTTTTCAGGGTTTCTCACCATATTGCAGGTACTACAAGTTTGATTTTCTTATTTTTTGATCTTTCAGGGTTTCTCACCATATTCCAGGTCCTACTGTTTGATTTTCTCATTTTTAGACTTTTTCAGGGTTTCTCAACATATTCCAGGTACTACAGTCTGATTTTCTCTTTTTTTGACTTTTTCAGAATTTCTCACCCTATTGCAGGTCCTACAGTATGATTTCTCATTTGTCGACTTTTTCAGGTTTTCTCACCATATTGCAGGTACTACAAGTTTGATTTTCTTATTTTTCGACTGTTTCAGGGTTTCTTACCATATTCCAGGTCCTACAGTGTGATTTTCTCATTTTAAGACTTTTTCTGTGTTTCTCATCATATTCAAGCTCCTACAGTGTGTTTTTGTCATTTTTTTGTCTTTTTCACAGATTCTCATCTTATTCCAAGTCCTATATTGTGATTTTCTCATTTTTTGACTTTTTCAGGGTTTCTCACCATATTACAGGTACTACAAGTTTGATTTTCTTATTTTTCGATATTTCAGGGTTTCTCACCATATTCCAGGTCCTACAGTGCGATTTTCTCATTTTAAGACTTTTTCAGGGTTTCTCAACATATTCCAACTCCTTCAGTGTATTTTTCTCATTTTTCGACTTTTTTAGGGTTTCTCATCTTATTCCAAGTCCTACAGTGTGATTTTCTCATTTTAAGACTTTTTCAGGGTTTCTCAACATATTGGAGGTTCTACAAGTGTGATTTTCTTATTTTTCGACTTTTTCAGGGTTTACTCACCATATTCCAGCTTCTACAGTGTATTTTTCTCATTTTTTGACTTTTTCAGTGTTTCTCATCATATTCTAAATCTTACAGTGTGATTTTCTCATTTTTGGAATTTTTCAGGGTTTCTCACCATATTGCAGGGACTACAAGTTTGATTTTCTTATTTTTCGACTGTTTCAGTTTTTCTCACCATATTGCAGGTCCAACTGTGTGATTTTCTCATTTTGAGACTTTTTCAATGTTTCTCACCATATTCCAGCTACTACAGTCTGATTTTCTCATTTTGACTTTTTCAGGGTTTCTCATCATATTCCAAGTCCTAGAGTGTGATTTTTCCAATTTTTCGCCTTTTTCAGAGTTTCTCACCATATTCCAGGTTCCACAGTGTGATTTTCTCATTTTTTGACTTTTTCAGGATTGCTCACCATATTCCATCTTCTACATTGTGATTTTCTCATTTTTCAACTTTTTCAGGGTTTCTCATCTTATTCCAAGTCCTACAGTGAAATTTTCTCATTTTTTGACTTTTTCAGGGTGTCTCATCTTATTCCAAGTCCTACAGTGTGATTTTCTCATTTTTCAACTTTTTCAGGGTTTCTCACCATATTGCAGGTCCTACACGTGTGAATTTCTTATTTTTGGACTTTTTCAGGGTTTCTCACCATATTCCAGGTACTACAGTGTGATTTTCTCATTTAAGACTTTTTCAGGGTCTCTCACCATATTGCATGTCCTACAAGTGTGTATATCTTATTTTTCTACTTTTTAACGGTTTCTCTCCATATTCCATCTCCTACCGTGTACTTTTGTCATTTTTTGTCTTTTCACGGTTTCTCATTTTATTCCAAGTCCTACAGTGTGATTTTCTCATTTTTTGACTTTTTCAGGGTTTCTCACCATATTGCAGGTCCTACAAGTGTGAATTTCTTATTTTTCGACATTTTCAGTGTTTCTCACCATATTCCAAGGTCCTACAGTGTGATTTTCTCATTTTAAGACTTTTTCAGTGTTTCTCACCATATTCCAGGTACTACTGCGTGATTTTCTCATTTTTCGACTTTTTCAGGGTTTCTCACCATATTCCATGCTACTGCGTGATTTTCTCATGTTTTCGACTTTTTCAGAGTTTCTCACCATATTCCAGGTCCTACTGTGTGATTTTCTCATTTTAATACTTTTTTACCATATTCCAGGTACTACAGTGTGATTTTCTCATTTTTTTACTTTTTCAGGATTTCTCATCACATTCCAAGTCCTAGAGTGTGATTTTTGCTTTTTTCGAATTTTTCAGGGTTTCTCAACATATTCCAGGTCCTACAGTTTGTTATTCTCACTTTTCGTCTTTTTCAGGGTTTCTCACTAGCTTCCAAGTCCTACTGCCTGATTTTCTCATTTTCCAACTTCTTTCAGGGTTTCTCACCATATTCTGGGTCCTACTGCATGAATTTCTCATGTTTTGACTTTTTCAGGGTTTCTCACCATATTCCAAGTCCTAGAGTGTGATATTCTCATTTTTTGACTTTTTCACTGTTTCTCACCATATTCCAGGTCCTACAGTGCGATTTTCTCTTTTTTTAAAATTTTCGGGGTTTCTTACTTATTCCAGGTTCTACATTGTCATTTTCTCATTTTTGAATATTTCAGGTTTTCTCAACATATTCCAGGTCCTACACTGTCATTTTCTAATTTGCGACTTTTTCAGAGTTTCTCACCATATTCCATGTACTACAGTGTGATTTTTCTCATTTTTTGACTTTTTCAGGGTTTCTCACCATATTCCAAGTCCTACTGTGTGATTTTCTCATTTTTAGACTTTTTCAGTGTTTTCTCACAATATTCCAGGTACTACAGTGTGATTTTCTCATTTTTTGACTTTTTCAGGTTTTCTCATCATATTCCAAATCCTACAGTGTGATTTTCTCTTTTTCCGACTTTTAAAGGCTTTCTTACCATATTCCATGTCCTAGTCTGTAATTGTCTCATTTTTCGACTTTTTCAGGGTTTCTCACCATATTGGAGGTCCTACTTGTGTGATTTTCTTATTCTTCGAATTTTTCAGGTTTTCTCACCACATTCCAACTCCTACAGTATATTTTTCTCATTTTGACTTTTTCAGGGTGTCTCATCTTATTCCAAGTCCTACAGTGTGATTTTCTCATTTTTCGACTTTTTCAGGGTTTCTCACCATATTGCAGGTCCTACAAGTGTGAATTTCTTATTTTTGGACTTTTTCAGGGTTTCTCACCATATTCCAGCTCCTACAGTGTGTTTTTGTCATTTTTTGTCTTTTCACGGTTTCTCATCTTATTCCAAGTCCTATATTGTGATTTTCTCATTTTTTGACTTTTTCAGGGTTTCTCACCATATTGCAGGTACTACAAGTTTTGATTTTCTTATTTTTTGATCTTTCAGGGTTTCTCACCATATTCCAGGTCCTACTGTTTGATTTTCTCATTTTTAGACTTTTTCAGGGTTTCTCAACATATTCCAGGTACTACAGTCTGATTTTCTCTTTTTTTGACTTTTTCAGGGTTTCTCATCATATTCCAAGTCCTAGAGTGTGATTTTCTCTTTTTTGACTTTTTCAGAGTTTCTCACCATATTCCAGGTCCTATAGTGTGATTTTCTCATTTTAAGACTTTTTCAGGGTTTCTCAACATATTCCAACTCCTTCAGTGTATTTTTCTCATTTTTCGACTTTTTTAGGGTTTCTCATCTTATTCCAAGTCCTACAGTGTGATTTTCTCATTTTAAGACTTTTTCAGGGTTTCTCAACATATTCCAGGTCCTACAGTGTGATTTTCTCATTTTTTGACTTTTTCAGGGTTTCTCACCATATTGGAGGTTCTACAAGTGTGATTTTCTTATTTTTCGACTTTTTCAGGGTTTACTCACCATATTCCAGCTTCTACAGTGTATTTTTCTCATTTTTTGACTTTTTCACGGTTTCTCATCATATTCTAAATCCTACAGTGTGATTTTCTTATTTTTGGAATTTTTCAGGGTTTCTCACCATATTGCAGGTACTACAAGTTTGATTTTCTTATTTTTCGACTGTTTGAGTGTTTCTCACCATATTGCAGGTCCAACTGTGTGATTTTCTCATTTTGAGACTTTTTCCATGTTTCTCACCATATTCCAGCTACTACAGTCTGATTTTCTCATTTTTGACTTTTTCAGGGTTTCCATCATATTCCAAGTCCTAGAGTGTGATTTTCCAATTTTTCGCCTTTTTCAGAGTTTCTCACCATATTCCATGTTCCACAGTGTGATTTTTCTCATTTTTTGACTTTTTTAGGATTGCTCACCCTATTCCATCTTCTACATTCTGATTTTCTCATTTTTCAACTTTTTCAGGGTTTCTCATCTTATTCCAAGTCCTACAGTGAAATTTTCTCATTTTTCGACATTTTCAGGGTTTCTTACCATATTCCAGGTCCTACAGTGTGATTTTCTCATTTTTGACTTTTTCAGAATTTCTCACCCTATTGCAGGTGCTACAGTATGATTTTCTCATTTTTCGACTTTTTCAGGTTTTCTCACCATATTGCAGGTACTACAAGTTTGATTTTCTTATTTTTCGACTGTTTCAGGGTTTCTCACCATATTCCAAGTCCTACTGTGTGATTATCTCATTTTTAGAATTTTTCAGTGTTTTCTCACAATATTCCAGGTACTACAGTGTGATTTTCTCATTTTTTGACTTTTTCAGGTTTTCTCATCATATTCCAAATCCTACGGTGTGATTTTCTCTTTTTCCGACTTTTAAAGGGTTTCTTACCATATTCCATGTCCTAGTCTGTAATTTTTCTCATTTTTCGACTTTTTCAGGGTTTCTCACCATATTGGAGGTCCTACTTGTGTGATTTTCTTATTCTTCGACTTTTTCAGGTTTTCTCACCACATTCCAACTCCTACAGTATATTTTTCTCATTTTTGACTTTTTCATGGTTTCTCATCATATTCCAAATCCTACAGTGTGATTTTTTCATTTTTCGACTTTTTCAGGGTTTCTCACCATATTGCAGGTACTTCAAGTTTGATTTTCTTATATTTCGACTGTTTCACGGTTTCTCACCATATTTCAGGTCCTACTGTGTGATTTTCTCATTTTTTGAATTTTTCAGTGTTTCTCACCATATTCCACGTCCTACAGTGTGTTTTTCTCATTTTTCGACTTTTTCAGGGTTTCTCACCATATTGGAGGTCCTACAATTGTGATTTTCTAATTTTTTAACCTTTTCAGGGTTTCTCTCCATATTCCAGCTCCTACAGTGTATTTTTCTCATTTTTTTACTTTTTCACGGTTTCTCATCATATTCGAAGTCCTACAGTGTGATTTTCTCATTTTTCGACTTTTTCAGGGTTTCTCACCATATTTCAGGTACTACAGTTTTATCTTATTTTTAGACTTTTTCAGTGTTTCTCACCATATTCCAGGTACTACAGTGTGATTTTCTCATTTTTTGACTTTTTCAGGGTTTCTCATCGTATTCCAAGTCCTAGAGTGTGATTTTCGCATTTTTCAAATTTTTCAGGGATTCTCAGCATATTCCAGTTCCTACAATTTGATTTTCTAATTTTTTGACTTTTTCAGGGTTTCTCATCATATTTCAGGTACTACATGTTTTATCTTATTTTTAGACTTTTTCAGTGTTTCTCACCATATTCCAGGTACTACAGTGTGATTTTCTCATTTTTCGACTTTTTCAGGGTTTCTCACCATATTCCAAGTCCTACAGTGTGATTTTCTCATTTTTTGACTTTTTCTGGGTTTCTCATCATATTCCAAGTCCTAGAGTGTGATTTTCGCATTTTTCGAATTTTTCAGGGATTCTCAGCATATTCCAGTTCCTTCAGTGTGATTTTCTCATTTTTCGACTTTTTCAGGGTTTCTCACCATATCCCAAGTCCTACAGTGTGATTTTCTCATTTTAAGACTTTTTCAGGGTCTCTCACCATATTGCAAGTCCTACAAGTGTGTATTTCTTTTTTTTTTTTGACTTTTTCATGACTTCTCACCATATTCCAGCTCCTACAGTGTCATTTTTTCATTTTTCGACATTTTCAGGGTTTCTTACCATATTCCAGGTCCTACAGTGTGATTTTCTCATTTTAAGACTTTTTCTGTTTTTCTCATCATATTCTGGGTCCTAGTGCATGATTTTCTCATTTTTCGAATTTTTCAGGGTTTCTCACCATATTCCAAGTCCTACAGTGTAATTTTCTCATTTTTTGACTTTTTCAGGGTTTCTCATCATATTCCAAGTCCTAGAGTGTGATATTCTCATTTTTCGACTTTTTCAGGGTTTGTCACCATATTGCATGTACTACAAGTTTGATTTTCTTATTTTTCGACTGTTTCAGGGTTTCTCACCACATTCGAGGTCCTACTGGGTGATTTTCTCATTTTAATACTTTTTTAGTGTTTCTCACCATATTCCAGGTACTAAAGTGTGATTTTTTCATTTTTTGACTTTTTCACGGTTTCTCATCATAGTCCAAGTCCTAGAGTGTGATTTTTGCCTTTTTCGTATTTTTCAGGGTTTCTCAACATATTCCAGGTCCTACAGTTTGATTTTCTCATTTTTCGACTTTTTCAGGGTTTCTCACCAGCTTCCAGGTCCTACTGCGTGATTTTCTCATTTTTCGACTTTTTTCAGGATTTCTCACCATATTCTGGGTCCTACTACATGATTTTCTCATTTTTCGATGTTTCAGGGTTTCTCACCATATTCCAGTCCTAGAGTGTCCTTTTCTCATTTTTTAACTTTTTCAGGGTTTCTTAAGGTATTCCAGGTTCTACATTGTCATTTTCTCATTTTTCGAATATTTCAGGTTTTCTCAACATATTCCAGGTCCTACACTGTCATTTTATAATTTGCGACTTTTTCAGAGTTTCTCACCATATTCCATGTACTACAGTGTGATTTTTCTCATTTTTTGACTTTTTCAGGGTTTCTCACCATATTCCAGGTCCTACGGTGTGATTTTCTCATTTTAAGACTTTTTCAGTATTTTTCACAATATTCCAAGTACTACAGTGTGATTTTCTATTTTAAGACTTTTTCAGTGTTTCTCACCAAATCCCAGGTCCCACTGCGTGATTTTCTCATTTTTCGACTTTTTCAGTGTTTTCTAACCATATTCAAGGTACTACAGTGTTATTTTCTCATTTTTTGACTTTTTCAGGGTTTCTCACCATATTCCAAGTCCTACAGTGTGATTTTCTCATTTTTCGAATTTTTCAGGGTTTCTCAACATATTCCAGATCCTACAGATTGATTTTCTCATTTTTCGACTTTTTCAGGATTTCTCACCAGCTTCCAGGTCCTACTGCGTGATTTTCTTATTTTTTGACTTTTTTTCAGGGTTTCTCACCATATTCTGTGTCCTACTGCATGATTTTCTCATTTTTCGACATTTTCAGAGTTTCTCACCATATTCCAAATCCTAGAGTGTGATATTCTCATTTTAAGACTTTTTCAGTGTTTCTCACCATATTGCAGGTACTACTGCATGATTTTCTCATTTTTCGACTTTTTCAGGGTTTCTCACCAGCTTCCAGGTCCTACTGCGTGATTTTCTTATTTTTTTGACTTTTTTTCAGGGTTTCTCACCATATTCTGGGTCCTACTGCATGATTTTCTCATTTTTTGATATTTTCAGAGTTTCTCACCATATTCCAAATCCTAGAGTGTGATATTCTCATTTTAAGACTTTTTCAGTGTTTCTCACCATATTGCAGGTACTCCTGCATGATTTTCTCATTTTTCGACTTTTTCAGGGTTTCTCACCATATTCCAAGTCCTACAGTGTGATTTTTCATTTTTTGACTTTTTCAGGGTTACTCATCTTATTCCAAGCCACACCCATCTTTAAATTTTTAGAAGAAAATGTGAGGCTGTGTTTATATACATCATATGCAGATGGTAAGAGGGATTTAGATTCTCCAGAATCTGACACCCTCTCCTGGAGTGTCTGAAGACCGCTACAGTGTACTTATATCTAATAAATACATAAATAAATAAATAAATAAATAAATAAATAAATAAATAAACATTTTTTAAAAGGGATAAAAAAGAAAGAAAAACCAGGCAGGCCTCCATCCTTGTCTGTCTTTCTCTCTGTCTGTCTGTCTTGCCTAGCCCCTTGCGTAGCCTAGCCTAGCCCCTTGCCTTGCCTAGCCTAGCCCAGCCCTGCCTTGCCTAGCCCTGCCTATCCCTGTCTTTAACCAGGCTGGCCTCGAACTCAGAAACTGACTGCTTCTGCCTCCAGAGTGCTCTCATTAAGAGCTCAAGCCACCACTGACTGTTGGGTTTTCTAAGTCTTACATAGGTATGGTCTGTTTCTCAACTGTGAAACCCTAATTAACACATGTAGTCTGTCCTAGGTCAGCCATAGCTACAGACTGAGGCCTTTTCTAAAACAAAACAAAAGAAAACAAAAAAAAATAGAAATAATAAAATAAATAAATTAAGAAACCACATGATATCTTTTCTTTCTTTCAATGATACTCAGAGTTTGAAGCAGTTCACCCATGAGACCTCAGCTCCGGACATTGAGGCTGTTTCCCTAACAAGTATTATGGCTGAACCTGAGGGGTTCTACTGCTGATTTGTGTCCCCCACTTTAAAAAAATAGTTGTTTTCAAAGGCTGCAGGTTCTTAGCCCTGTTCCTTGTTACAGTTGAGTCACAGCCCTGAAAGTTCAGTGGTAGTTAAAGGCACTGAGAAGGGCTTCCTATAGACATCAAAGACCAAGTCTTTGTTATTAAAAAGTTAATCTGGATTCCCCCACACCCTGGCATCCTTAGAATTCCTAGAAAGGAAAGCAGGGACCTGGGCAGAAGGGTGCAAGGCTACTGGTGTTTGTAAGTGGTAACAGAAAGCTTTCTCTTGTTGGTACCCTACCCCAAGTTACACTGTCACTTCTTTTTCCTAGTTGTTGTTTTGTAGGTTTGTATTCTCAACATAGACCCTTTTCCTTCCTAACCTTGGCTGTCCTGAACCTTACTGTCCTTGAACTCAGTGATTTGCCTGTCTTGCTGGGATGAAACTGTGAGCTACCATCCAGAAGGAAGCACCCTGCTGAGGTTAGATTGGGGTCTCTTCCATTTTCCTCTATGAACATGCATATGGCAGGCCTGTTCTTTCTTTTTTGCTTTTCCTTTTCTTTTTAAAGATTTATTTATTTATTATATTTAAGTATGCTGTAGCTATCTTCAGACAGTCCAGAAGAGGGTGTCAGATTCTGAAGAATCTAAATCATTCTTATTGTCTGCATATGATGTATATAAACACAGCCTCACATATACTCAAAAAAAAAAAAAGAAAGAAAGATGTGGCTACAGAGAGGGCTCAACAATTAAGAGCATTGTCTCCTCTTCCAGAGAACCTGGGCTCAATTACCAGTATTATATATGGTGGCCCATCTCCAGTTCCAGGGGATCTAATACTCTGTTCTGGAGTCTGTGGGCACAGCATACACATGCAAAACATTCTTACACAATCATTGAGAGAGGAGAGAGAGGGGTTGAGAGAGAGGGGAGGTAATCATACCTCCTGACGAGTTTGAAGACCTGAGCTTCATCACTCACACAAATAAATAAATGCAAAATATTTTTAATAAATAAACTCTGCCATTGCCCTTTAAAAATTCCTAGAAAACAAGTTTTATAAGCAACAGTTATATTTACTATATCTAAAGTACAGTCATGAGCATATTCTCTAAATAGAAAAAGGCCTGTTAGTCTTAGAAATGGAAAAGACAAACCAAGGAAGGTTTGCAATTACATAATGAGGCAGCTCAGCCCAGCTCTTAGGTTGGAAATAAGACTGGAGAATAGGATACACCTGAAGACAGCCAGCCATTGCTTTTTGTTTTGGAGGCTGAAAGGATACACCTGAAGACAGCCAATGCTGTGTGATGGTGATCTGGTATTTTTTTTTTAATTTTTAAAAACTTTAACACTTTTTATAAAACCTTTTTCTTTCTTTCTTTCTTTTCTTTCTTTCTTTCCTCACCCTAGCCCCTACCCTAGCCCTGTCTTTCACCAGGTTGGCCTCGAACTCAGAAACTGACTGCCTCTGCCTACAGAGTGCTCTCATTAAGAGCTTGAGCCACCACTGAATGTAGGGTTTTCTAAGCCTTACCTTGCTCTTGGTGTCTGTTCTCAACTGTGAAACCCTAATTAACACAAGTAGGCAATCCTGGGTCAGCCAGAGTACAGACTGAGGACTTCTCTAAAAACAAATAAAACAAAACAAAACAACAAATAGAAATAATAAAATACATAAATTAAGCAACCACAGCATAGATTTTCTCTATCTAGGTGGTACTCAGAAATTCCAGCAGTTGGCCTGTGACACCTCAGCTCAGTATATGAGAGGCTGTGTTTATGTACATCATATGCAGACCATAAGAGGGATTTACATTCTCCAGAATCTGACACCCTCCTCTGGAGTGTCTAAAGAAAGCTACAGTGTACTTATATCTAAGAAATACATAAATAAATAAATAAATAAATAAATAAATAAATAAATAAATAAATATTTTTTAAAAAGGATAAGAAAGAAAGAAAGACCAGGCAGGCCTGCCATCCTTATCTCTGTCTGTCTGTCTGTCTGATCCCGTGGAACTGGAGATGGGCCACCTTGTAGGTGCTGGTAGTTGATCCCACCTTCTCTGGAAGAGGAGACAATGCTGTTAATTGTTGAGCCCTTTCAGTGGCCCCACCCATTTTTAATTTTTAGAAGTATATGTGAGGCTGTGTTTATGTACATCATATACAAACGATAAGAGGGATTTAGATTCTCCAGAATCTGACACCCTCTTCTGGAGTGTCTGAAGACTGCTACAGTGTACTTATATCTAATAAATAAATAAATAAATAAATAAATAAATAAATAAATAAATAAATAAACATTTTTTAAAAAGTATAAGAAATAAAGAAAGACCAGGCAGGCCTGCCATCCTTATCTCTGTCTCTCTGTCTGTCTGTCTGTCTGATCCCGTGGAACTGGAGATGGGCCACCTTGTAGGTGCTGGTAGTTTATCCCAGGTTCTCTGGAAGAGGAGACAATGCTGTTAATTGTTGAGCTTTTAGAGTGGCCCCACCCTTCTTTAAATTTTTAGAAGTATATGTGAGGCTTTGTTTATGTACATCATATGCAGACCATAAGAGGGATTTAGATTCTCCAGAATCTGTCACCCTCTTCTGGAGTGTCTGAAGACAGCTACAGTGTACTTATATCTACTAAATACATAAATAAATATATAAATAAACATGTTTTTAAAAAGGATAAGAAAAAAAGAAAGACCAGGCAGGCCTACCATCCTTAGCACTGTCTGTCTGTCTGTCTGTCTGATCCCCTGGAACTGGAGATGGGCCACCATATAGTTGCTGGTAGTTGATCCAAGGTTCTCTGGAAGAGGAGACAATGCTCTTAATTGTTGAGCTTTTAGAGTGGCCGCACACTTCTTTAAATATTTAGAAGTATATGTGAGGCTGTGTTTATGTACATCATATGCAGACCATAAGAGGGATTTAGATTCTCCAGAATCTGACACCCTCTTCTGTAGTGTCTGAACAGATACAGTGTACTTATATCTACTAAATACATAAATAAATAAATAAATAAATAAACATTTTTTAAAAAGGATAAGAAAGAAAGAAAGACCAGGCAGGCCTGCCATCCATATCTCTGCCTGTCTGTCTGTCTGTCTATCTGATCCCCGGGAACTGGAGATGGGCCACCATATAGTTGCTGGTAGTTGATCCCAGGTTCTCTGGAAGAGGAGACAATGCTCTTAATTGTTGAGCCCTTTCAGTGGCCGCACACTTCTTTAAATATTTAGAAGTATATGTGAGGCTGTGTTTATGTACATCATATTCAGATTATAAGAGGATTTAGATTCTCCAGAATCTGACACCCTCTACTGGAGTGTCTGAAGACAGCTACAGTGTACTTATATATAATAAATGAATAAATAAATAAATAAATAAACATTTTTTAAAAAGGATAAGAAAAAAAGTAAGACCAGGCAGGCCTGCCATCCTTATCTCTGTCTGTCTGTCTGTCTGATCCCGTGGAACTGGAGATGGGCCACCTTGTAGGTGCTGGTAGTTGATCCCACCTTCTCTGGAAGAGGAGACAATGCTGTTAATTGTTGAGCCCTTTCAGTGGCCCCACCCATTTTTAATTTTTAGAAGTATATGTGAGGCTGTGTTTATGTACATCATATTCAAACGATAAGAGGGATTTAGATTCTCCAGAATCTGACACCCTCTTCTGGAGTGTCTGAAGACTGCTACAGTGTACTTATATCTAATAAATAAATAAATAAATAAATAAATAAATAAATAAATAAATAAATAAATAAACATTTTTTAAAAAGTATAAGAAATAAAGAAAGACCAGGCAGGCCTGCCATCCTTATCTCTGTCTCTCTGTCTGTCTGTCTGTCTGATCCCGTGGAACTGGAGATGGGCCACCTTGTAGGTGCTGGTAGTTTATCCCAGGTTCTCTGGAAGAGGAGACAATGCTGTTAATTGTTGAGCTTTTAGAGTGGCCCCACCCTTCTTTAAATTTTTAGAAGTATATGTGAGGCTTTGTTTATGTACATCATATGCAGACCATAAGAGGGATTTAGATCCTCCAGAATCTGTCACCCTCTTCTGGAGTGTCTGAAGACAGCTACAGTGTACTTATATCTACTAAATACATAAATAAATATATAAATAAACATTTTTTTAAAAAGGATAAGAAAGAAAGAAAGACCAGGCAGGCCTGCCATTCTTAGCACTGTCTGTCTGTCTGTCTGTCTGATCCCCTGGAACTGGAGATGGGCCACCATATAGTTGCTGGTAGTTGATCCAAGGTTCTCTGGAAGAGGAGACAATGCTCTTAATTGTTGAGCTTTTAGAGTGGCCGCACACTTCTTTAAATATTTAGAAGTATATGTGAGGCTGTGTTTATGTACATCATATGCAGACCATAAGAGGGATTTAGATTCTCCAGAATCTGACACCCTCTTCTGTAGTGTCTGAACAGATACAGAGTACTTATATCTACTAAATACATAAATAAATAAATAAATAAATAAACATTTTTTAAAAAGGATAAGAAAGAAAGAAAGACCAGGCAGGCCTGCCATCCATATCTCTGCCTGTCTGTCTGTCTGTCTATCTGATCCCCGGAAACTGGAGATGGGCCACCATATAGTTGCTGGTAGTTGATCCCAGGTTCTCTGGAAGAGGAGACAATGCTCTTAATTGTTGAGCCCTTTCAGTGGCCGCACACTTCTTTAAATATTTAGAAGTATATGTGAGGCTGTGTTTATGTACATCATATTCAGATTATAAGAGGATTTAGATTCTCCAGAATCTGACACCCTCTACTGGAGTGTCTGAAGACAGCTACAGTGTACTTATATATAATAAATGAATAAATAAATAAATAAATAAATAAATAAACATTTTTTAAAAAGGATAAGAAAAAAAGTAAACCAGGCAGGCCTGCCATCCTTATCTCTGTCTGTCTGTCTGTCTGTCTGATCCCCTGGAACTGGAGATGGGCTACCATATAGTTGCTGGTAGTTGATCCCAGGTTCTCTGGAAGAGGAGACAATGCTGTTAATTGTTGAGCCCTATCAGTGGCCCTACCCATCTTTAAATTTTTAGAAGTGTATGTGAGGCTGTGTTTATTACATCATATGCAGAACAGAAGAGGGATTTAGATTCTCCAGAATCTGACACCCTCTTCTCGAGTGTCTGAAGACAGCTACAGTGTACTTATATCTAATAAATACATAAATAAATATATAAATAAACATTTTTTTAAAAAGGATAAGAAAGAAAGAAAGACCAGGCAGGCCTGCCATCCTTATCACTGTCTGTCTGTCTGTCTGTCTGATCCCCTGGAACTGGAGATTGGCCACCATATAGTTGCTGGTAGTTGATCCCAGGTACTCTGGAAGAGGAGACAATGCTGTTAATTGTTGAGCCCTTTCAGTGGCGCCACCCATCTTTAAATATTTAGAGGTATATGTGAGGCTGTGTTTATGTACATCATATGCAGACCATAAGAGGGATTTAGATTCTCCAGAATCTGACACCCTCTTCTGGAGTGTCTGAAGACAGCTACAGTGTACTTATATCTAATAAATACATGAATAAATATATAAATAAACATTTTTTTAAAAAGGATAAGACAGAAAGAAAGACCAGGCAGGCCTGCCATCCTTATCACTGTCTGTATGTCTGTCTGTCTGATCCCCTGGAACTGGATATGGGCCACCATATAGTTGCTGGTAGTTGATCCCAGGTACTCTGGAAGAGGAGACAATGCTGTTAATTGTTGAGCCCTTTCAGTGGCGCCACCCATCTTTAAATATTTAGAGGTATATATGAGGCTGTGTTTATGTACATCATATGCAGATCATAAGAGGGATTTAGATTCTCCAGAATCTGACACCCTCTTCTGGAGTGTCTGAAGACAGCTACAGTGTAATTATATCTAATAAATACGTAAATAAATAAATAAATAAATAAATAAATAAATAAATAAACATTTTTTAAAAAGTATAAGAAAGAAAGAAAGACCAGGCAGGCCTGCCATCCATATCTCTGTCTGTCACTCTGTCTGTCTGTCTATCTGATCCCCGGGAACTGGAGATGGGCCACCATATAGTGCTGGTAGTTGATCCAAGGTTCTCTGGAAGAGGAGACAATTCGGTTAATTGTTGAGCCCTTTCAGTGGCCCCACACTTCTTTAAATATTTAGAAGTTTATGTGAGGCTGTGTTTATGGACATCATATTCAGATTATAAGAGGGATTTAGATTCTCCAGAATCTGACACCCTCTTCTGGAGTGTCTGAAGACGGCTACAGTGTACTTATATCTAATAAATAAATAAATAAATAAATAAATAAATAAATAAATAAATAAATAAACATTTTTTTTAAAGTATAAGAAATAAAGAAAGACCAGGCAGGCCTGCCATCCTTATCTCTGTCTCTCTGTCTGTCTGTCTGTCTGATCCCGTGAAACTGGAGATGGGCCACCTTGTAGGTGCTGGTAGTTTATCCCAGGTTCTCTGGAAGAGGAGACAATGCTGTTAATTGTTGAGCTTTTAGAGTGGCCCCACCCTTCTTTAAATTTTTAGAAGTATATGTGAGGCTTTGTTTATGTACATCATATGCAGACCATAAGAGGGATTTAGATTCTCCAGAATCTGACAACCTCTTCTGGAGTGTCTGAAGACAGCTACAGTGTACTTATATCTACTAAATACATAAATAAATATATAAATAAACATTTTTTTAAAAAGGATAAGAAAGAAAGAAAGACCAGGCAGGCCTGCCATCCTTAGCACTGTCTGTCTGTCTGTCTGTCTGTCTGATCCCCTGGAACTGGAGATGGGCCACCATATAGTTGCTGGTAGTTGATCCAAGGTTCTCTGGAAGAGGAGACAATGCTCTTAATTGTTGAGCTTTTAGAGTGGCCGCACACTTCTTTAAATATTTAGAAGTATATGTGAGGCTGTGTTTATGTACATCATATGCAGACCATAAGAGGGATTTAGATTCTCCAGAATCTGACACCCTCTTCTGTAGTGTCTGAACAGATACAGTGTACTTATATCTACTAAATACATAAATAAATAAATAAATAAACATTTTTTAAAAAGGATAAGAAAGAAAGAAAGACCAGGCAGGCCTGCCATCCATATCTCTGCCTGTCTGTCTGTCTGTCTATCTGATCCTCGGGAACTGGAGATGGGCCACCATATAGTTGCTGGTAGTTGATCCCAGGTTCTCTGGAAGAGGAGACAATGCTCTTAATTGTTGAGCCCTTTCAGTGGCCGCACACTTCTTTAAATACTTAGAAGTATATGTGAGGCTGTGTTTATGTACATCATATTCAGATTATAAGAGGATTTAGATTCTCCAGAATCTGACACCCTCTACTGGAGTGTCTGAAGACAGCTACAGTGTACTTATATATAATAAATAAATAAATAAATAAATAAATAAATAAATAAATAAACATTTTTTAAAAAGGATAAGAAAGAAAGTAAGACCAGGCAGGCCTGCCATCCTTATCTCTGTCTGTCTGTCTGTCTGTCTGTCTGATCCCCTGGAACTGGAGATGGGCCACCATATAGTTGCTGGTAGTTGATCTCAGGTTCTCTGGAAGAGGAGACAATGCTCTTAATTGTTGAGCCCTATCAGTGGCCCTACCCATCTTTAAATTTTTAGAAGTGTATGTGATGCTGTGTTTATTACATCATATGCAGAACAGAAGAGGGATTTAGATTATCCAGAATCTGACACCCTCTACTGGAGTGTCTGAAGACAGCTACAGTGTACTTATATCTAATAAATACATAAATAAATATATAAATAAACATTTTTTTAAAAAGGATAAGAAAGAAAGAAAGACCAGGCAGGCCTGCTAACCTTATCACTGTCTGTATGTCTGTATGTCTGATCCCCTGGAACTGGAGATGGGCCACCATATAGTTGCTGGTAGTTGATCCCAGGTTCTCTGGAAGAGGAGACAATGCTGTTAATTGTTGAGCCCTTTCAGTGGCGCCACCCATCTTTAAATATATAGAGGTATATGTGAGGCTGTGTTTATGTACATCATATGCAGACCATAAGAGGGATTTAGATTCTCCAGAATCTGACACCCTCTTCTGGAGTGTCTGAAGACAGCTACAGTGTACTTATATCTAATAAATACATGAATAAATATATAAATAAACATTTTTTTAAAAAGGATAAGACAGAAAGAAAGACCAGGCAGGCCTGCCATCCTTATCACTGTCTGTATGTCTGTCTGTCTGATCCCCTGGAACTGGATATGGGCCACCATATAGTTGTTGGTAGTTGATCCCAGGTACTCTGGAAGAGGAGACAATGCTGTTAATTGTTGAGCCCTTTCAGTGGCGCCACCCATCTTTAAATATTTAGAGGTATATGTGAGGCTGTGTTTATGTACATCATATGCAGACCATAAGAGGGATTTAGATTCTCCAGAATCTGACACCCTCTTCTGGAGTGTCTGAAGACGGCTACAGTGTACTTATATCTAATAAATAAATAAATAAATAAATAAATAAATAAATAAATAAATAAATAAATAAACATTTTTTAAAAAGTATAAGAAATAAAGAAAGACCAGGCAGGCCTGCCATCCTTATCTCTGTCTCTCTGTCTGTCTGTCTGTCTGATCCCGTGGAACTGGAGATGGGCCACCTTGTAGGTGCTGGTAGTTTATCCCAGGTTCTCTGGAAGAGGAGACAATGCTGTTAATTGTTGAGCTTTTAGAGTGGCCCCACCCTTCTTTAAATTTTTAGAAGTATATGTGAGGCTTTGTTTATGTACATCATATGCAGACCATAAGAGGGATTTAGATTCTCCAGAATCTGACAACCTCTTCTGGAGTGTCTGAAGACAGCTACAGTGTACTTATATCTACTAAATACATAAATAAATATATAAATAAACATTTTTTTTAAAAAGGATAAGAAAGAAAGAAAGACCAGGCAGGCCTGCCATCCTTAGCACTGTCTGTCTGTCTGTCTGTCTGTCTGATCCCCTGGAACTGGAGATGGGCCACCATATAGTTGCTGGTAGTTGATTCAAGGTTCTCTGGAAGAGGAGACAATGCTCTTAATTGTTGAGCTTTTAGAGTGGCCGCACACTTCTTTAAATATTTAGAAGTATATGTGAGGCTGTGTTTATGTACATCATATGCAGACCATAAGAGGGATTTAGATTCTCCAGAATCTGACACCCTCTTCTGTAGTGTCTGAACAGATACAGTGTACTTATATCTACTAAATACATAAATAAATAAATAAATAAACATTTTTTAAAAAGGATAAGAAAGAAAGAAAGACCAGGCAGGCCTGCCATCCATATCTCTGCCTGTCTGTCTGTCTGTCTATCTGATCCTCGGGAACTGGAGATGGGCCACCATATAGTTGCTGGTAGTTGATCCCAGGTTCTCTGGAAGAGGTGACAATGCTGTTAATTGTTGAGCCCTTTCAGTGGCGCCACCCATCTTTAAATATTTAGAGGTATATGTGAGGCTGTGTTTATGTACATCATATGCAGACCATAAGAGGGATTTAGATTCTCCAGAATCTGACACCCTCTTCTGGAGTGTCTGAAGACAGCTACAGTGTACTTATATCTAATAAATACATGAATAAATATATAAATAAACATTTTTTTAAAAAGGATAAGACAGAAAGAAAGACCAGGCAGGCCTGCCATCCTTATCACTGTCTGTATGTCTGTCTGTCTGATCCCCTGGAACTGGATATGGGCCACCATATAGTTGCTGGTAGTTGATCCCAGGTACTCTGGAAGAGGAGACAATGCTGTTAATTGTTGAGCCCTTTCAGTGGCGCCACCCATCTTTAAATATTTAGAGGTATATGTGAGGCTGTGTTTATGTACATCATATGCAGACCATAAGAGGGATTTAGATTCTCCAGAATCTGACACCCTCTTCTGGAGTGTCTGAAGACAGCTACAGTGTAATTATATCTAATAAATACGTAAATAAATAAATAAATAAATAAATAAATAAATAAATAAATAAACATTTTTTAAAAAGTATAAGAAAGAAAGAAAGACCAGGCAGGCCTGCCATCCATATCTCTGTCTGTCTGTCTGTCTGTCTGTCTATCTGATCCCCGGGAACTGGAGATGGGCCACCATATAGTGCTGGTAGTTGATCCAAGGTTCTCTGGAAGAGGAGACAATTCGGTTAATTGTTGAGCCCTTTCAGTGGCCCCACACTTCTTTAAATATTTAGAAGTTTATGTGAGGCTGTGTTTATGGACATCATATTCAGATTATAAGAGGGATTTAGATTCTCCAGAATCTGACACCCTCTTCTGGAGTGTCTGAAGACGGCTACAGTGTACTTATATCTAATAAATAAATAAATAAATAAATAAATAAATAAATAAATAAATAAATAAATAAATAAACATTTTTTTTAAAGTATAAGAAATAAAGAAAGACCAGGCAGGCCTGCCATCCTTATCTCTGTCTCTCTGTCTGTCTGTCTGTCTGATCCCGTGAAACTGGAGATGGGCCACCTTGTAGGTGCTGGTAGTTTATCCCAGGTTCTCTGGAAGAGGAGACAATGCTGTTAATTGTTGAGCTTTTAGAGTGGCCCCACCCTTCTTTAAATTTTTAGAAGTATATGTGAGGCTTTGTTTATGTACATCATATGCAGACCATAAGAGGGATTTAGATTCTCCAGAATCTGACAACCTCTTCTGGAGTGTCTGAAGACAGCTACAGTGTACTTATATCTACTAAATACATAAATAAATATATAAATAAACATTTTTTTAAAAAGGATAAGAAAGAAAGAAAGACCAGGCAGGCCTGCCATCCTTAGCACTGTCTGTCTGTCTGTCTGTCTGTCTGATCCCCTGGAACTGGAGATGGGCCACCATATAGTTGCTGGTAGTTGATCCAAGGTTCTCTGGAAGAGGAGACAATGCTCTTAATTGTTGAGCTTTTAGAGTGGCCGCACACTTCTTTAAATATTTAGAAGTATATGTGAGGCTGTGTTTATGTACATCATATGCAGACCATAAGAGGGATTTAGATTCTCCAGAATCTGACACCCTCTTCTGTAGTGTCTGAACAGATACAGTGTACTTATATCTACTAAATACATAAATAAATAAATAAATAAACATTTTTTAAAAAGGATAAGAAAGAAAGAAAGACCAGGCAGGCCTGCCATCCATATCTCTGCCTGTCTGTCTGTCTGTCTATCTGATCCTCGGGAACTGGAGATGGGCCACCATATAGTTGCTGGTAGTTGATCCCAGGTTCTCTGGAAGAGGAGACAATGCTCTTAATTGTTGAGCCCTTTCAGTGGCCGCACACTTCTTTAAATATTTAGAAGTATATGTGAGGCTGTGTTTATGTACATCATATTCAGATTATAAGAGGATTTAGATTCTCCAGAATCTGACACCCTCTACTGGAGTGTCTGAAGACAGCTACAGTGTACTTATATATAATAAATAAATAAATAAATAAATAAATAAATAAATAAATAAATAAACATTTTTTAAAAAGGATAAGAAAGAAAGTAAGACCAGGCAGGCCTGCCATCCTTATCTCTGTCTGTCTGTCTGTCTGTCTGTCTGATCCCCTGGAACTGGAGATGGGCCACCATATAGTTGCTGGTAGTTGATCTCAGGTTCTCTGGAAGAGGAGACAATGCTCTTAATTGTTGAGCCCTATCAGTGGCCCTACCCATCTTTAAATTTTTAGAAGTGTATGTGATGCTGTGTTTATTACATCATATGCAGAACAGAAGAGGGATTTAGATTATCCAGAATCTGACACCCTCTACTGGAGTGTCTGAAGACAGCTACAGTGTACTTATATCTAATAAATACATAAATAAATATATAAATAAACATTTTTTTAAAAAGGATAAGAAAGAAAGAAAGACCAGGCAGGCCTGCTAACCTTATCACTGTCTGTATGTCTGTATGTCTGATCCCCTGGAACTGGAGATGGGCCACCATATAGTTGCTGGTAGTTGATCCCAGGTTCTCTGGAAGAGGAGACAATGCTGTTAATTGTTGAGCCCTTTCAGTGGCGCCACCCATCTTTAAATATATAGAGGTATATGTGAGGCTGTGTTTATGTACATCATATGCAGACCATAAGAGGGATTTAGATTCTCCAGAATCTGACACCCTCTTCTGGAGTGTCTGAAGACAGCTACAGTGTACTTATATCTAATAAATACATGAATAAATATATAAATAAACATTTTTTTAAAAAGGATAAGACAGAAAGAAAGACCAGGCAGGCCTGCCATCCTTATCACTGTCTGTATGTCTGTCTGTCTGATCCCCTGGAACTGGATATGGGCCACCATACAGTTGTTGGTAGTTGATCCCAGGTACTCTGGAAGAGGAGACAATGCTGTTAATTGTTGAGCCCTTTCAGTGGCGCCACCCATCTTTAAATATTTAGAGGTATATGTGAGGCTGTGTTTATGTACATCATATGCAGACCATAAGAGGGATTTAGATTCTCCAGAATCTGACACCCTCTTCTGGAGTGTCTGAAGACAGCTACAGTGTATTTATATCTAATAAATAAATAGATAAATAAATAAATAAATAAACATTTTTTAAAAAGTATAAGAAAGAAAGAAAGACCAGGCAGGCCTGCCATCCATATCTCGGTCTGTCTGTCTGTCTGTCTGTCTATCTGATCCCCGGGAACTGGAGATGGGCCACCATATAGTGCTGGTAGTTGATCCAAGGTTCTCTGGAAGAGGAGACAATTCGGTTAATTGTTGAGCCCTTTCAGTGGCCCCACACTTCTTTAAATATTTAGAAGTTTATGTGAGGCTGTGTTTATGTACATCATATTCAAACGATAAGAGGGATTTAGATTCTCCAGAATCTGACACCCTCTTCTGGAGTGTCTGAAGACGGCTACAGTGTACTTATATCTAATAAATAAATAAATAAATAAATAAATAAATAAATAAATAAATAAATAAACATTTTTTAAAAAGTATAAGAAATAAAGAAAGACCAGGCAGGCCTGCCATCCTTATCTCTGTCTCTCTGTCTGTCTGTCTGTCTGATCCCGTGGAACTGGAGATGGGCCACCTTGTAGGTGCTGATAATTTATCCCGGGTTCTCTGGAAGAGGAGACAATGCTGTTAATTGTTGAGCTTTTAGAGTGGCCCCACCCTTCTTTAAATTTTTAGAAGTATATGTGAGGCTTTGTTTATGTACATCATATGCAGACCATAAGAGGGATTTAGATTCTCCAGAATCTGACACCCTCTTCTGGAGTGTCTGAAGACAGCTACAGTGTACTTATATCTACTAAATACATAAATAAATATATAAATAAACATTTTTTTAAAAAGGATAAGAAAGAAAGAAAGACCAGGCAGGCCTGCCATCCTTAGCACTGTCTGTCTGTCTGTCTGTCTGATCCCCTGGAACTGGAGATGGGCCACCATATAGTTGCTGGTAGTTGATCCAAGGATCTCTGGAAGAGGAGACAATGCTCTTAATTGTTGAGCTTTTAGAGTGGCCACACACTTCTTTAAATATTTAGAAGTATATGTGAGGCTGTGTTTATGTACATCATATGCAGACCATAAGAGGGATTTAGATTCTCCAGAATCTGACACCCTCTTCTGTAGTGTCTGAACAGATACAATGTACTAATATCTACTAAATACATAAATAAATAAATAAATAAACATTTTTTAAAAAGGATAAGAAAGAAAGAAAGACCAGGCAGGCCTGCCATCCATATCTCTACCTGTCTGTCTGTCTGTCTATCTGATCCTCGGGAACTGGAGATGGGCCACCATATAGTTGCTGGTAGTTGATCCCAGGTTCTCTGGAAGAGGAGACAATGCTCTTAATTGTTGAGCCCTTTCAGTGGCCGCACACTTCTTTAAATATTTAGAAGTATATGTGAGGCTGTGTTTATGTACATCATATTCAGATTATAAGAGGATTTAGATTCTCCAGAATCTGACACCCTCTACTGGAGTGTCTGAAGACAGCTACAGTGTACTTATATATAATAAATAAATAAATAAATAAATAAATAAATAAATAAATAAATAAACATTTTTTAAAAAGGATAAGAAAAAAAGTAAGACCAGGCAGGCCTGCCATCCTTATCTCTGTCTGTCTGTCTGTCTGTCTGTCTGATCCCCTGGAACTGGAGATGGGCTACCATATAGTTGATGGTAGTTGATCCCAGGTTCTCTGGAAGAGGAGACAATGCTCTTAATTGTTGAGCCCTTTCAGTGGCCGCACACTTCTTTAAATATTTAGAAGTATATGTGAGGCTGTGTTTATGTACATCATATGCAGACCATAAGAGGGATTTAGATTCTCTAGAATCTGACACCCTCTTCTGGAGTGTATGAAGACAGCTACAGTGTACTTATATCTACTAAATACATAAATAAATATATAAATAAACATTTTTTTAAAAAGGATAAGAAAGAAAGAAAGACCAGGCAGGCCTGCCATCCTTAGCACTGTCTGTCTGTCTGTCTGTCTGATCCCCTGGAACTGGAGATGGGCCACCATATAGTTGCTGGTAGTTGATCCAAGGATCTCTGGAAGAGGAGACAATGCTCTTAATTGTTGAGCTTTTAGAGTGGCCACACACTTCTTTAAATATTTAGAAGTATATGTGAGGCTGTGTTTATGTACATCATATGCAGACCATAAGAGGGATTTAGATTCTCCAGAATCTGACACCCTCTTCTGTAGTGTCTGAACAGATACAATGTACTAATATCTACTAAATACATAAATAAATAAATAAATAAACATTTTTTAAAAAGGATAAGAAAGAAAGAAAGACCAGGCAGGCCTGCCATCCATATCTCTACCTGTCTGTCTGTCTGTCTATCTGATCCTCGGGAACTGGAGATGGGCCACCATATAGTTGCTGGTAGTTGATCCCAGGTTCTCTGGAAGAGGAGACAATGCTCTTAATTGTTGAGCCCTTTCAGTGGCCGCACACTTCTTTAAATATTTAGAAGTATATGTGAGGCTTTGTTTATGTACATCATATTCAGATTATAAGAGGATTTAGATTCTCCAGAATCTGACACCCTCTACTGGAGTGTCTGAAGACAGCTACAGTGTACTGATATATAATAAATAAATAAATAAATAAATAAATAAATAAACATTTTTTAAAAAGGATAAGAAAAAAAGTAAGACCAGGCAGGCCTGCCATCCTTATCTCTGTCTGTCTGTCTGTCTGTCTGTCTGATCCCCTGGAACTGGAGATGGGCTACCATATAGTTGATGGTAGTTGATCCCAGGTTCTCTGGAAGAGGAGACAATGCTCTTAATTGTTGAGCCCTTTCAGTGGCCGCACACTTCTTTAAATATTTAGACGTATATGTGAGGCTGTGTTTATGTACATCATATTCAGATTATAAGAGGATTTAGATTCTCCAGAATCTGACACCCTCTACTGGAGTGTCTGAAGACAGCTACAGTGTACTTATATATAATAAATAAATACATAAATAAATAAATAAATAAATAAATAAATAAATAAATAAACATTTTTTAAAAAGGATAAGAAAAAAAGTAAGACCAGGCAGGCCTGCCATCCTTATCTCTGTCTGTCTGTCTGTCTGTCTGATCCCCTGGAACTGGAGATGGGCTACCATATAGTTGCTGGTAGTTGATCCCAGGTTCTCTGGAAGAGGAGACAATGCTGTTAATTGTTGAGCCCTATCAGTGGCCCTACCCATCTTTAAATTTTTAGAAGTGTATGTGAGGCTGTGTTTATTACATCATATGCAGAACAGAAGAGGGATTTAGATTCTCCAGAATCTGACACCCTCTTCTGGAGTGTCTGAAGACAGCTACAGTGTACTTATATCTAATAAATACATAAATAAATATATAAATAAACATTTTTTTAAAAAGGATAAGACAGAAAGAAAGACCAGGCAGGCCTGCCATCCTTATCACTGTCTGTATGTCTGTCTGTCTGATCCCCTGGAACTGGAGATGGGCCACCATATAGTTGCTGGTAGTTGATCCCAGGTACTCTGGAAGAGGAGACAATGCTGTTAATTGTTGAGCCCTTTCAGTGGCGCCACCCATCTTTAAATATTTAGAGGTATATGTGAGGCTGTGTTTATGTACATCATATGCAGACCATAAGAGGGATTTAGATTCTCCAGAATCTGACACCCTCTTCTGGAGTGTCTGAAGACAGCTACAGTGTACTTATATCTAATAAATAAATAGATAAATAAATAAATAAATAAATAAACATTTTTTAAAAAGTATAAGAAAGAAAGAAAGACCAGGCAGGCCTGCCATCCATATCTCTGTCTGTCTGTCTGTCTGTCTATTATGATCCCCGGGAACTGGAGATGGGCCACCATATAGTGCTGGTAGTTGATCCAAGGTTCTCTGGAAGAGGAGACAATTCGGTTAATTGTTGAGCCCTTTCAGTGGCCCCACACTTCTTTAAATATTTAGAAGTTTATGTGAGGCTGTGTTTATGTACATCATATTCAGATTATAAGAGGATTTAGATTCTCCAGAATCTGACACCCTCTACTGGAGTGACTGAAGACAGATACAGTGTACTTATATATAATAAATAAATAAATAAATAAATAAATAAATAAATAAATAAATAAACATTTTTTAAAAAGGATAAGAAAGAAAGTAAGACCAGGCTGGCCTGCCATCCTTATCTCTGTCTGTCTGTCTGTCTGTCTGATCCCCTGGAACTGGAGTTGGGCTACCATAAAGTTGCTGGTAGTTGATCCCAGGTTCTCTGGAAGAGGAGACAATGCTGTTAATTGTTGAGCCCTATCAGTGGCCCTACCCATCTTTAAATATTTAGAAGTATATGTGAGGCTGTGTTTATGTACATCATATGCAGACCATAAGAGGGATTTAGATTCTCCAGAAACTGACACCCTCTTCTGGAGTGTCTGAAGACAGCTAGAGTGTACTTATATCTAATAAATACATAAATAAATAAATAAATAAATAAATAAATAAATAAATAAACATTTTTTAAAAAGTATAAGAAATAAAGAAAGACCAGGCAGGCCTGCCATCCTTATCTCTGTCTCTCTGTCTGTGTGTCTGTCTGATCCACTGGAACTGGAGATGGGCCACCATAAGGTGCTGGTAGTTTATCCCAGGTTCTCTGAAAGAGGAGAAAATGCTGTTAATTGTTGAGCCCTCTCAGTGGCCCGACACATCTTTAAATTTTTAGAAGTATATGTGAGGCTGTGTTTATGTACATCATATGCAGACCATAAGAGGGATTTAGATTCTCCAGAATCTGACACCCTCTTCTGGAGTGTCTGAAGACAGCTACAGTGTACTTATATTTAATAAATACATAAATAAATATATAAATAAACATTTTTTTAAAAAGGATCAGAAAGAAAGAAAGACCAGGCAGGCCTGCCATCCTTATCACTGTCTGTATGTCTGTCTGTCTGATCCCCTGGAACTGGAGATGGGCCACCATATAGTTGCTGGTAGTTGATCCCAGGTACTCTGGAAGAGGAGACAATGCTGTTAATTGTTGAGCCCTTTCAGTGGCGCCACCCATCTTTAAATATTTAGAAGTATATGTGAGGCTGTGTTTATGTAGATCATATGCAGACCATAAGAGGGATTTAGATTCTCCAGAATCTGACACCCTCTTCAGGAGTGTCTGAAGACAGCTACAGTGTACTTATATCTAATAAATAAATAGATAAATAAATAAATAAATAAACAAATAAACATTTTTTAAAAAGTATAAGAAAGAAAGAAAGACCAGGCAGGCCTGCCATCCATATCTCTGTCTGTCTGTCTGTCTGTCTATCTGATCCCCGGGAACTGGAGATGGGCCACCATATAGTGCTGGTAGTTGATCCAAGGTTCTCTGGAAGAGGAGACAATTCGGTTAATTGTTGAGCCCTTTCATTGTCCCCACACTTCTTTAAATATTTAGAAGTTTATGTGAGGCTGTGTTTATGTACATCATATTCAGATTATAAGAGGATTTAGATTCTCCAGAATCTGACACCCTCTACTGGAGTGACTGAAGACAGCTACAGTGTACTTATATATAATAAATAAATAAATGAATAAATAAATAAATAAATAAATATATAAACATTTTTTAAAAAGGATAAGAAAGAAAGAAAGACCAGGCAGGCCTGCCATCCTTATCACTGTCTGTATGTCTGTCTGTCTGATCCCCTGGAACTGGAGATGGGCCACCATATAGTTGCTGGTAGTTGATCCCAGGTACTCTGGAAGAGGACATAATGCTGTTAATTGTTGAGCCCTTTCAGTGGCGCCACCCATCTTTAAATATTTAGAGGTATATGTGAGGCTGTGTTTATGTACATCATATGCAGACCATAAGAGGGATTTAGATTCTCCAGAACCTGACACCCTCTTCTGGAGTGTCTGAAGACATCTACAGTGTACTTATATCTAATAAATAAATAGATAAATAAATAAATAAATAAATAAACATTTTTTAAAAAGTATAAGAAAGAAAGAAAGACCAGGCAGGCCTGCCATCCATATCTCTGTCTGTCTGTCTGTCTGTCTGTCTGTCTATCTAATCCCCGGGAACAAGAGATAGGCCACCATATAGTGCTGGTAGTTGATCCAGGGTTCTCTGGAGGAGGAGACAATTCGGTTAATCGTTGAGCCCTTTCAGTGGCCCCACACTTCTTTAAATATTTAGAAGTTTATGTGAGGCTGTGTTTATGTACATCATATTCAGATTATAAGAGGATTTAGATTCTCCAGAATCTGACACCCTCTTCTGGAGTGTCTGAAGACGGCTACAGTGTACTTATATCTAATAAATAAATAAATAAATAAATAAATAAATAAATAAATAAATAAATAAACATTTTTTTTAAAGTATAAGAAATAAAGAAAGACCAGGCAGGCCTGCCATCCTTATCTCTGTCTCTCTGTCTGTCTGTCTGTCTGATCCCGTGAAACTGGAGATGGGCCACCTTGTAGGTGCTGGTAGTTTATCCCAGGTTCTCTGGAAGAGGAGACAATGCTGTTAATTGTTGAGCTTTTAGAGTGGCCCCACCCTTCTTTAAATTTTTAGAAGTATATGTGAGGCTTTGTTTATGTACATCATATGCAGACCATAAGAGGGATTTAGATTCTCCAGAATCTGACAACCTCTTCTGGAGTGTCTGAAGACAGCTACAGTGTACTTATATCTACTAAATACATAAATAAATATATAAATAAACATTTTTTTAAAAAGGATAAGAAAGAAAGAAAGACCAGGCAGGCCTGCCATCCTTAGCACTGTCTGTCTGTCTGTCTGTCTGTCTGATCCCCTGGAACTGGAGATGGGCCACCATATAGTTGCTGGTAGTTGATCCAAGGTTCTCTGGAAGAGGAGACAATGCTCTTAATTGTTGAGCTTTTAGAGTGGCCGCACACTTCTTTAAATATTTAGAAGTATATGTGAGGCTGTGTTTATGTACATCATATGCAGACCATAAGAGGGATTTAGATTCTCCAGAATCTGACACCCTCTTCTGTAGTGTCTGAACAGATACAGTGTACTTATATCTACTAAATACATAAATAAATAAATAAATAAACATTTTTTAAAAAGGATAAGAAAGAAAGAAAGACCAGGCAGGCCTGCCATCCATATCTCTGCCTGTCTGTCTGTCTGTCTATCTGATCCTCGGGAACTGGAGATGGGCCACCATATAGTTGCTGGTAGTTGATCCCAGGTTCTCTGGAAGAGGAGACAATGCTCTTAATTGTTGAGCCCTTTCAGTGGCCGCACACTTCTTTAAATATTTAGAAGTATATGTGAGGCTGTGTTTATGTACATCATATTCAGATTATAAGAGGATTTAGATTCTCCAGAATCTGACACCCTCTACTGGAGTGTCTGAAGACAGCTACAGTGTACTTATATATAATAAATAAATAAATAAATAAATAAATAAATAAATAAATAAATAAACATTTTTTAAAAAGGATAAGAAAGAAAGT
This sequence comes from Mus caroli, assembly GCF_978045245.1. Lineage (NCBI taxonomy): Eukaryota > Metazoa > Chordata > Mammalia > Rodentia > Muridae > Mus > Mus caroli. The sequence continues at coordinate 53,526 of NW_028227528.1, read as the reverse complement.
AAGACCAGGCAGGCCTGCCATCCTTATCTCTGTCTGTCTGTCTGTCTGTCTGTCTGATCCCCTGGAACTGGAGATGGGCCACCATATAGTTGCTGGTAGTTGATCTCAGGTTCTCTGGAAGAGGAGACAATGCTCTTAATTGTTGAGCCCTATCAGTGGCCCTACCCATCTTTAAATTTTTAGAAGTGTATGTGATGCTGTGTTTATTACATCATATGCAGAACAGAAGAGGGATTTAGATTATCCAGAATCTGACACCCTCTACTGGAGTGTCTGAAGACAGCTACAGTGTACTTATATCTAATAAATACATAAATAAATATATAAATAAACATTTTTTTAAAAAGGATAAGAAAGAAAGAAAGACCAGGCAGGCCTGCTAACCTTATCACTGTCTGTATGTCTGTATGTCTGATCCCCTGGAACTGGAGATGGGCCACCATATAGTTGCTGGTAGTTGATCCCAGGTTCTCTGGAAGAGGAGACAATGCTGTTAATTGTTGAGCCCTTTCAGTGGCGCCACCCATCTTTAAATATATAGAGGTATATGTGAGGCTGTGTTTATGTACATCATATGCAGACCATAAGAGGGATTTAGATTCTCCAGAATCTGACACCCTCTTCTGGAGTGTCTGAAGACAGCTACAGTGTACTTATATCTAATAAATACATGAATAAATATATAAATAAACATTTTTTTAAAAAGGATAAGACAGAAAGAAAGACCAGGCAGGCCTGCCATCCTTATCACTGTCTGTATGTCTGTCTGTCTGATCCCCTGGAACTGGATATGGGCCACCATACAGTTGTTGGTAGTTGATCCCAGGTACTCTGGAAGAGGAGACAATGCTGTTAATTGTTGAGCCCTTTCAGTGGCGCCACCCATCTTTAAATATTTAGAGGTATATGTGAGGCTGTGTTTATGTACATCATATGCAGACCATAAGAGGGATTTAGATTCTCCAGAATCTGACACCCTCTTCTGGAGTGTCTGAAGACAGCTACAGTGTATTTATATCTAATAAATAAATAGATAAATAAATAAATAAATAAACATTTTTTAAAAAGTATAAGAAAGAAAGAAAGACCAGGCAGGCCTGCCATCCATATCTCGGTCTGTCTGTCTGTCTGTCTGTCTATCTGATCCCCGGGAACTGGAGATGGGCCACCATATAGTGCTGGTAGTTGATCCAAGGTTCTCTGGAAGAGGAGACAATTCGGTTAATTGTTGAGCCCTTTCAGTGGCCCCACACTTCTTTAAATATTTAGAAGTTTATGTGAGGCTGTGTTTATGTACATCATATTCAAACGATAAGAGGGATTTAGATTCTCCAGAATCTGACACCCTCTTCTGGAGTGTCTGAAGACGGCTACAGTGTACTTATATCTAATAAATAAATAAATAAATAAATAAATAAATAAATAAATAAATAAATAAATAAACATTTTTTAAAAAGTATAAGAAATAAAGAAAGACCAGGCAGGCCTGCCATCCTTATCTCTGTCTCTCTGTCTGTCTGTCTGTCTGATCCCGTGGAACTGGAGATGGGCCACCTTGTAGGTGCTGATAATTTATCCCGGGTTCTCTGGAAGAGGAGACAATGCTGTTAATTGTTGAGCTTTTAGAGTGGCCCCACCCTTCTTTAAATTTTTAGAAGTATATGTGAGGCTTTGTTTATGTACATCATATGCAGACCATAAGAGGGATTTAGATTCTCCAGAATCTGACACCCTCTTCTGGAGTGTCTGAAGACAGCTACAGTGTACTTATATCTACTAAATACATAAATAAATATATAAATAAACATTTTTTTAAAAAGGATAAGAAAGAAAGAAAGACCAGGCAGGCCTGCCATCCTTAGCACTGTCTGTCTGTCTGTCTGTCTGATCCCCTGGAACTGGAGATGGGCCACCATATAGTTGCTGGTAGTTGATCCAAGGATCTCTGGAAGAGGAGACAATGCTCTTAATTGTTGAGCTTTTAGAGTGGCCACACACTTCTTTAAATATTTAGAAGTATATGTGAGGCTGTGTTTATGTACATCATATGCAGACCATAAGAGGGATTTAGATTCTCCAGAATCTGACACCCTCTTCTGTAGTGTCTGAACAGATACAATGTACTAATATCTACTAAATACATAAATAAATAAATAAATAAACATTTTTTAAAAAGGATAAGAAAGAAAGAAAGACCAGGCAGGCCTGCCATCCATATCTCTACCTGTCTGTCTGTCTGTCTATCTGATCCTCGGGAACTGGAGATGGGCCACCATATAGTTGCTGGTAGTTGATCCCAGGTTCTCTGGAAGAGGAGACAATGCTCTTAATTGTTGAGCCCTTTCAGTGGCCGCACACTTCTTTAAATATTTAGAAGTATATGTGAGGCTGTGTTTATGTACATCATATTCAGATTATAAGAGGATTTAGATTCTCCAGAATCTGACACCCTCTACTGGAGTGTCTGAAGACAGCTACAGTGTACTTATATATAATAAATAAATAAATAAATAAATAAATAAATAAATAAATAAATAAACATTTTTTAAAAAGGATAAGAAAAAAAGTAAGACCAGGCAGGCCTGCCATCCTTATCTCTGTCTGTCTGTCTGTCTGTCTGTCTGATCCCCTGGAACTGGAGATGGGCTACCATATAGTTGATGGTAGTTGATCCCAGGTTCTCTGGAAGAGGAGACAATGCTCTTAATTGTTGAGCCCTTTCAGTGGCCGCACACTTCTTTAAATATTTAGAAGTATATGTGAGGCTGTGTTTATGTACATCATATGCAGACCATAAGAGGGATTTAGATTCTCCAGAATCTGACACCCTCTTCTGGAGTGTATGAAGACAGCTACAGTGTACTTATATCTACTAAATACATAAATAAATATATAAATAAACATTTTTTTAAAAAGGATAAGAAAGAAAGAAAGACCAGGCAGGCCTGCCATCCTTAGCACTGTCTGTCTGTCTGTCTGTCTGATCCCCTGGAACTGGAGATGGGCCACCATATAGTTGCTGGTAGTTGATCCAAGGATCTCTGGAAGAGGAGACAATGCTCTTAATTGTTGAGCTTTTAGAGTGGCCACACACTTCTTTAAATATTTAGAAGTATATGTGAGGCTGTGTTTATGTACATCATATGCAGACCATAAGAGGGATTTAGATTCTCCAGAATCTGACACCCTCTTCTGTAGTGTCTGAACAGATACAATGTACTAATATCTACTAAATACATAAATAAATAAATAAATAAACATTTTTTAAAAAGGATAAGAAAGAAAGAAAGACCAGGCAGGCCTGCCATCCATATCTCTACCTGTCTGTCTGTCTGTCTATCTGATCCTCGGGAACTGGAGATGGGCCACCATATAGTTGCTGGTAGTTGATCCCAGGTTCTCTGGAAGAGGAGACAATGCTCTTAATTGTTGAGCCCTTTCAGTGGCCGCACACTTCTTTAAATATTTAGAAGTATATGTGAGGCTTTGTTTATGTACATCATATTCAGATTATAAGAGGATTTAGATTCTCCAGAATCTGACACCCTCTACTGGAGTGTCTGAAGACAGCTACAGTGTACTGATATATAATAAATAAATAAATAAATAAATAAATAAATAAACATTTTTTAAAAAGGATAAGAAAAAAAGTAAGACCAGGCAGGCCTGCCATCCTTATCTCTGTCTGTCTGTCTGTCTGTCTGTCTGATCCCCTGGAACTGGAGATGGGCTACCATATAGTTGATGGTAGTTGATCCCAGGTTCTCTGGAAGAGGAGACAATGCTCTTAATTGTTGAGCCCTTTCAGTGGCCGCACACTTCTTTAAATATTTAGACGTATATGTGAGGCTGTGTTTATGTACATCATATTCAGATTATAAGAGGATTTAGATTCTCCAGAATCTGACACCCTCTACTGGAGTGTCTGAAGACAGCTACAGTGTACTTATATATAATAAATAAATACATAAATAAATAAATAAATAAATAAATAAATAAATAAATAAACATTTTTTAAAAAGGATAAGAAAAAAAGTAAGACCAGGCAGGCCTGCCATCCTTATCTCTGTCTGTCTGTCTGTCTGTCTGATCCCCTGGAACTGGAGATGGGCTACCATATAGTTGCTGGTAGTTGATCCCAGGTTCTCTGGAAGAGGAGACAATGCTGTTAATTGTTGAGCCCTATCAGTGGCCCTACCCATCTTTAAATTTTTAGAAGTGTATGTGAGGCTGTGTTTATTACATCATATGCAGAACAGAAGAGGGATTTAGATTCTCCAGAATCTGACACCCTCTTCTGGAGTGTCTGAAGACAGCTACAGTGTACTTATATCTAATAAATACATAAATAAATATATAAATAAACATTTTTTTAAAAAGGATAAGACAGAAAGAAAGACCAGGCAGGCCTGCCATCCTTATCACTGTCTGTATGTCTGTCTGTCTGATCCCCTGGAACTGGAGATGGGCCACCATATAGTTGCTGGTAGTTGATCCCAGGTACTCTGGAAGAGGAGACAATGCTGTTAATTGTTGAGCCCTTTCAGTGGCGCCACCCATCTTTAAATATTTAGAGGTATATGTGAGGCTGTGTTTATGTACATCATATGCAGACCATAAGAGGGATTTAGATTCTCCAGAATCTGACACCCTCTTCTGGAGTGTCTGAAGACAGCTACAGTGTACTTATATCTAATAAATAAATAGATAAATAAATAAATAAATAAATAAACATTTTTTAAAAAGTATAAGAAAGAAAGAAAGACCAGGCAGGCCTGCCATCCATATCTCTGTCTGTCTGTCTGTCTGTCTATTATGATCCCCGGGAACTGGAGATGGGCCACCATATAGTGCTGGTAGTTGATCCAAGGTTCTCTGGAAGAGGAGACAATTCGGTTAATTGTTGAGCCCTTTCAGTGGCCCCACACTTCTTTAAATATTTAGAAGTTTATGTGAGGCTGTGTTTATGTACATCATATTCAGATTATAAGAGGATTTAGATTCTCCAGAATCTGACACCCTCTACTGGAGTGACTGAAGACAGATACAGTGTACTTATATATAATAAATAAATAAATAAATAAATAAATAAATAAATAAATAAATAAATAAACATTTTTTAAAAAGGATAAGAAAGAAAGTAAGACCAGGCTGGCCTGCCATCCTTATCTCTGTCTGTCTGTCTGTCTGTCTGATCCCCTGGAACTGGAGTTGGGCTACCATAAAGTTGCTGGTAGTTGATCCCAGGTTCTCTGGAAGAGGAGACAATGCTGTTAATTGTTGAGCCCTATCAGTGGCCCTACCCATCTTTAAATATTTAGAAGTATATGTGAGGCTGTGTTTATGTACATCATATGCAGACCATAAGAGGGATTTAGATTCTCCAGAAACTGACACCCTCTTCTGGAGTGTCTGAAGACAGCTAGAGTGTACTTATATCTAATAAATACATAAATAAATAAATAAATAAATAAATAAATAAATAAATAAATAAACATTTTTTAAAAAGTATAAGAAATAAAGAAAGACCAGGCAGGCCTGCCATCCTTATCTCTGTCTCTCTGTCTGTGTGTCTGTCTGATCCACTGGAACTGGAGATGGGCCACCATAAGGTGCTGGTAGTTTATCCCAGGTTCTCTGAAAGAGGAGAAAATGCTGTTAATTGTTGAGCCCTCTCAGTGGCCCGACACATCTTTAAATTTTTAGAAGTATATGTGAGGCTGTGTTTATGTACATCATATGCAGACCATAAGAGGGATTTAGATTCTCCAGAATCTGACACCCTCTTCTGGAGTGTCTGAAGACAGCTACAGTGTACTTATATTTAATAAATACATAAATAAATATATAAATAAACATTTTTTAAAAAAGGATCAGAAAGAAAGAAAGACCAGGCAGGCCTGCCATCCTTATCACTGTCTGTATGTCTGTCTGTCTGATCCCCTGGAACTGGAGATGGGCCACCATATAGTTGCTGGTAGTTGATCCCAGGTACTCTGGAAGAGGAGACAATGCTGTTAATTGTTGAGCCCTTTCAGTGGCGCCACCCATCTTTAAATATTTAGAAGTATATGTGAGGCTGTGTTTATGTAGATCATATGCAGACCATAAGAGGGATTTAGATTCTCCAGAATCTGACACCCTCTTCAGGAGTGTCTGAAGACAGCTACAGTGTACTTATATCTAATAAATAAATAGATAAATAAATAAATAAATAAACAAATAAACATTTTTTAAAAAGTATAAGAAAGAAAGAAAGACCAGGCAGGCCTGCCATCCATATCTCTGTCTGTCTGTCTGTCTGTCTATCTGATCCCCGGGAACTGGAGATGGGCCACCATATAGTGCTGGTAGTTGATCCAAGGTTCTCTGGAAGAGGAGACAATTCGGTTAATTGTTGAGCCCTTTCATTGTCCCCACACTTCTTTAAATATTTAGAAGTTTATGTGAGGCTGTGTTTATGTACATCATATTCAGATTATAAGAGGATTTAGATTCTCCAGAATCTGACACCCTCTACTGGAGTGACTGAAGACAGCTACAGTGTACTTATATATAATAAATAAATAAATGAATAAATAAATAAATAAATAAATATATAAACATTTTTTAAAAAGGATAAGAAAGAAAGAAAGACCAGGCAGGCCTGCCATCCTTATCACTGTCTGTATGTCTGTCTGTCTGATCCCCTGGAACTGGAGATGGGCCACCATATAGTTGCTGGTAGTTGATCCCAGGTACTCTGGAAGAGGACATAATGCTGTTAATTGTTGAGCCCTTTCAGTGGCGCCACCCATCTTTAAATATTTAGAGGTATATGTGAGGCTGTGTTTATGTACATCATATGCAGACCATAAGAGGGATTTAGATTCTCCAGAACCTGACACCCTCTTCTGGAGTGTCTGAAGACATCTACAGTGTACTTATATCTAATAAATAAATAGATAAATAAATAAATAAATAAATAAACATTTTTTAAAAAGTATAAGAAAGAAAGAAAGACCAGGCAGGCCTGCCATCCATATCTCTGTCTGTCTGTCTGTCTGTCTGTCTGTCTATCTAATCCCCGGGAACAAGAGATAGGCCACCATATAGTGCTGGTAGTTGATCCAGGGTTCTCTGGAGGAGGAGACAATTCGGTTAATCGTTGAGCCCTTTCAGTGGCCCCACACTTCTTTAAATATTTAGAAGTTTATGTGAGGCTGTGTTTATGTACATCATATTCAGATTATAAGAGGATTTAGATTCTCCAGAATCTGACACCCTCTACTGGAGTGACTGAAGACAGCTACAGTGTACTTAGATATAATAAATAAATAAATAAATAAATAAATAAATAAATAAATAAATAAATAAATAAACATTTTTTAAAAAGGATAAGAAAGAAAGTAAGACCAGGCAGGCCTGCCATTCTTATCTCTGTCTGTCTGTCTGTCTGTCTGATCCCCTGGAACTGGAGTTGGGCTACCATAAAGTTGCTGGTAGTTGATCCCAGGTTCTCTGGAAGAGGAGACAATGCTGTTAATTGTTGAGCCCTATCAGTGGCCCTACCCATCTTTAAATATTTAGAAGTATATGTGAGGCTGTGTTTATGTACATCATATGCAGACCATAAGAGGGATTTAGATTCTCCAGAATCTGACACCCTCTTCTGGAGTGTCTGAAGACAGCTACAGTGTAGTTATATCTAATAAATACATAAATAAATATATAAATAAACATTTTTTTAAAAAGTATAAGAAAGAAAGAAAGACCAGGCAGGCCTGCCATCCTCATCACTGTCTGTATGTCTGTCTGTCTGATCCCCTGGAACTGGAGATGGGCCACCATATAGTTGCTGGTAGTTGATCCCAGGTACTCTGGAAGAGGAGACAATGCTGTTAATTGTTGAGCGCTTTCAGTGGCGCCACCCATCTTTAAATATTTAGAGGTATATGTGAGGCTGTGTTTATGTACATCATATGCAGACCATAAGAGGGATTTAGATTCTCCAGAATCTTACACCCTCTTTTGGAGTGTCTGAAGACAGCTACAGTGTACTTATATCTAATAAATAAATAGATAAATAAATAAATAAATAAATAAACATTTTTTAAAAATTATAAGAAAGAAAGAAAGACCAGTCAGGCCTGCCATCCATATCTCTGTCTGTCTGTCTGTCTGTCTGTCTATCTGAACCCCGGGAACTGGAGATGGGCCACCATATAGTGCTGGTAGTTGATCCAAGGTTCTCTGGAAGAGGACACAATTCGGTTAATTGTTGAGCCCTTTTAGTGGCCCCACACTTCTTTAAATATTTAAAAGTTTATGTGAGGCTGTGTTTATGTACATCATATTCAGATTATAAGAGGATTTAGATTCTCCAGAATCTGACACCTTCTACTGGAGAGACTGAAGACAGCTACGGTGTACTTATATATAATAAATAAATAAATAAATAAATAAACATTTTTTAAAAAGGTTAAAAAAGAATTTAAGACCAGGCAGGCCTGCCATCCTTATCTCTGTCTGTCTGTCTGTCTGTCTGATCCCCTGGAACTAGAGTTGGGCTACCATAAAGTTGCTGGTAGTTGATCCCAGGTTCTCTGGAAGAGGAGACAATGCTGTTAATTGTTGAGCCCTATAAGTGGCCCTACCGATCTTTAAATATTTAGAAGTATATGTGAGGCTGTGTTTATGTACATCATATGCAGACCATAAGAGGGATTTATATTCTCCAGAATCTGACACCCTCTTCTGGAGTGTCTGAAGACAGCTACAGTGTACTTATATCTAATAAATAAATAGATGAATAAATAAATAAATAAATAAACATTTTTTAAAAAGGATAAGAAAGAAAGAAAGACCAGGCAGGCCTGCCATCCATATCTCTGCCTGTCTGTCTGTCTGTCTATCTGATCCCCGGGAACTGGAGATGGGCCACCATATAGTTGCTGGTAGTTGATCCAAGGTTCTCTGGAAGAGGAGACAATGCTCTTAATTGTTGAGCCCTATCAGTGGCCCTACCCATCTTTAAATTTTTAGAAGTATATGTGAGTCTGTGTTTATGTACATCATATGCAGACCATAAGAGGGATTTATATTCTCCAGAATCTGACACCCTCTTCTGGAGTGTCTGAAGACAGCTACAGTGTACTTATATCAAATAAATACATAAATAAATAAATAAATAAATAAATAAATAAATAAATAAATAAACATTATTTAAACCGGATAAGAAAAAAAGAAAGACCAGGCAGGCCTACCATCCTTATCTCTGTCTGTCTGTCTATCAGTCGTTCTGATCCCCTGGAACTGGAGATGGTCCACCATATAGGTGCTGGTAGTTGATCCCAGGTTCTCTGGAAGAGGAGACAATGCTGTTAATTGTTGAGTGCTTTCAGTGGCCCCACCCATCGTTAAATTTTTAGTAGTATATGTGAGGCTGTGTTTATGTACATCATATGCAGACCATAAGAGGGATTTAGATTCTCCAGAATCTGACACCCTCTTCTGGAGTGTCTGAAGACAGCTATAGTGTACTTATATCTAATAAATACATAAATAAATAAACATTTTTTAAAAAGGATAATAAAGAAAGAAAGACCAGGCAGGCCTGCCATCCTTATCTCTGTCTGTCTGTCTGTCTGTCTGATCCCCTGGAACTGGAGATGGGCCACCTTGTAGATGCTTGTAGTTGTTCCCAGGTTCTCTGGAAGAGGAGACAATGCTGTTAATTGTTTAGCCCTTTCAGTGGCCCCACCCATTTTTAATTTTTACAAGTATATGTGAGGCTGTGTTTATGTACATCATATTCAGACCATAAGAGGGATTTAGATTCTCCAGAATCTCACACCATTTCTGGAGTGTCTGAAGACGGCTACAGTGTACTTATATCTAATAAATACATAAATAAATAAATAAATGAATAAATAAACATTTTTTAAAAAGTATAAGAAATAAAGAAAGACCAGTCAGGCCTGCCATCCATATCTCTGTCTCTCTGTCTGTCTGTCTGTCTGATCCACAGGAACTGGAGATGGGCCTCCAAAAGGTGCTGGTAGTTTATCCCAGGTTCTCTGAAAGAGGAGACAATGCTGTTAATTGTTGAGCCCTCTCAGTGGCCCCACACATCTTTAAATTTTTAGAAGTATACGTGAGGCTGTGTTTATGTACATCATATGCAGACCATAAAAGGGATTTAGATTCTCCAGAATCTGACACCCTCTTCTGGAGTGTCTGAAGACAGCTACAGTGTACTTATATCTAATAAATACATAAATAAATATATAAATAAACATTTTTTTAAAAAGGATAAGAAAGAAAGAAAGAAAGACCAGGCAGGCCTGCAATCCTTATCACTGTCTGTATGTCTGTCTGTCTGATCCCCTGGAACTGGAGATGGGCCATCATATAGTTGCTGGTAGTTGATCCCAGGTACTCTGGAAGAGGAGACAATGCTGTTAATTGTTGAGCTTTTAGAGTGGCCCCACCCTTCTTTAAATTTTTAGAAGTATATGTGAGGCTGTGTTTATGTACATCATATGCAGACCATAAGAGGGATTTAGATTCTCCAGAATCTGACACCCTCTTCTGGAGTGTCTGAACAGCTACAGTGTACTTATATCTAATAATAAATAAATAAATAAATAAATAAATAAATAAATAAATAAATAAATAAACATTTTTTAAAAAAAAGTATAAGAAAGAAAGAAAGACCAGGCAGGCCTGCCATCCTTATTACTGTCTGTCTGTCTGTCTGTCTGATCCCCTAGAATTGGAGATGGGCCACCTTTTAGGTGCTGGTAGTTGATCCCAGGTTCTCTGGAAGAGGAGACAATGCTGTTAATTGTTGAGTCTTTTCAGTGGCCCCAACTATTTATAATTTTTAGAAGTTTATGTGAGGCTGTGTTTATGTACATCATATTCAGACCATAAGAGGGATTTAGATTCTCTAGAATCTGACACCCTTTTCTGGAGTGTCTGAGACGGCTACAGTGTACTTATATCTAATAAATACAAAAATAAATAAATAAATAAATAAATAAATAAATAAATAAATAAATAAATAAACATTTTTAAAAAGTATAAGAAATACAGAAAGACCAGGCAGGCCTGCCATCCATATCTCTGTCTCTCTGTCTGTCTGTCTGTCTGATCCACTGGAACTGGAGATGGGCCACCATAAGGTGCTGGTAGTTTATCCCAGGTTCTCTGAAAGAGGAGACAATGCTGTTAATTGTTGAGCCCTCTCAGTGGCCCCACCCATCTTTAAATTTTTAGAAGTATATGCAAGGCTGTGTTTATGTACCGAATATGCAGACCATAAGAGGGATTTAGATTCTCCAGAATCTGACAACCTCTTCTGGAGTGTCTGAAGACAGCTACAGTGTACATATATCTAATAAATACATAAATAAATATATAAATTAACATTTTTTAAAAAAGGATAATAAAGAAAGAAAGACCAGGCAGGCCTGCCATCCTTATCACTGTCTGTATGTCTGTCTGTCTGATCCCCTGGAACTGGAGATGGGCCAACATATAGTTGCTGGTAGTTGATCCCAGGTACTCTGGAAGAGGAGACAATGCTGTTAATTGTTGAGCTTTTAGAGTGGCCCCACCCTTCTTTAAATTTTTAGAAGTATATATGAGGCTGTGTTTATGTACCTCATATGCAGACCATAAGAGGGATTTAGATTCTCCAGAATCTGACACCCTCTTCTGGAGTGTCTGAACAGCTACAGTGTACTTATATCTAATAATAAATAAATAAATAAATAAATAAATAAATAAATAAATAAACAAACATTTTTTTAAAAAAAGGATAAGAAAGAAAGAAAGACCAGGCAGGCCTGCCATCCTTTTCACTGTCTGTCTGTCTGTCTGTCTGATCCCTTGGAACTGGAGATGGGCCACCATAATGTGCTGGTAGTTTATCCCAGGTTCTCTGAAAGAGGAGACAATGCTGTTAATTGTTGAGCCCTTTCAGTGGCGCCACCCATCTTTAAATATTTAGAGGTATATTTGAGGCTGTGTTTATGTACATCATATGCAGACCATAAGAGGGATTTAGATTCTCCAGAATCTGACACCCTCTTCTGGAGTGTCTGAAGACAGCTAGAGTGTACTTATATCTAATAAATACATAAATAAATATATAAATAAACATTTTTTTAAAAAGGATAAGAAAGAAAGAAAGACCAGGCAGGCCTGCCATCCTTATCACTGTCTGTATGTCTGTCTGTCTATCTGATCCCCGGGAACTGGAGATGGGCCACCATATAGTTGCTGGTAGTTGATCCAAGGTTCTCTGGAAGAGGAGACAATGCTCTTAATTGTTGAGCCCTATCAGTGGCCCTACCCATCTTTAAATTTTTAGAAGTATATGTGAGTCTATGTTTATGTACATCATATGCAGACCATAAGAGGGATTTAGATTCTCCAGAATCTGACACCCTCTTCTGGAGTGTCTGAAGACAGCTACAGTGTACTTATATCTAATAAATACATAAATAAATAAATAAATAAATAAATAAATAAATAAATAAATAAATAAACATTATTTAAACCTGATAAGAAAAAAAGAAAGACCAGGCAGGCCTACCATCCTTATCTCTGTCTGTCTGTCTATCAGTCGTTCTGATCCCCTGGAACTGGAGATGGGCCACCATATAAATGCTGGTAGTTGATCCCAGGTTCTCTGGAAGAGGAGACAATGCTGTTAATTGTTGAACACTTTTAGTGGCCCCACCCATCGTTAAATTTTTAGTAGTATATGTGAGGCTTTGTTTATGTACATCATATGCAGACCATAATAGGGATTTAGATTCTCCAGAATCTGACACCCTCTTCTGGAGTGTCTGAACAGCTACAGTGTACTTATATCTAATAATAAATAAATAAATAAATAAATAAATAAATAAATAAACAAACATTTTTTTAAAAAAAGGATAAGAAAGAAAGAAAGACCAGGCAGGCCTGCCATCCTTATCACTGTCTGTCTGTCTGTCTGTCTGATCCCCTGGAACTGGAGATGGGCCACCTTTTAGGTGCTGGTAGTTGATCCCAGGTTCTCTGGAAGAGGAGACAATGCTGTTAATTGTTGAGTCCTTTCAGTGGCCCCAACTATTTATAATTATTAGAAGTATATGTGAGGCTGTGTTTATGTACATCATATTCAGACCATAAGAGGGATTTAGATTCTCTAGAATCTGACACCCTCTTCTGGAGTGTCTGAAGACGGCTACAGTGTACTTATATCTAATAAATAAATAAATAAATAAATAAATAAATAAATAAACATTTTTTAAAAAGTATAAGAAATAAAGAAAGACCAGGCAGGCCTGCCATCCATATCTCTGTCTCTCTGCCTGTCTGTCTGTCTGATCCCCTGGAACTGGAGATGGGCCACCATAAGGTGCTGGTAGTTTATCCCAGGTTCTCTGAAAGAGGAGACAATGCTGTTAATTGTTGAGCCCTCTCAGTGGCCCCACCCATCTTTAAATTTTTAGAAGTATATGCAAGGCTGTGTTTATGTACATCATATTCAGACCATAAGAGGGATTTAGATTCTCTAGAATCTGACACCCTCTTCTGGAGTGTCTGAAGACGGCTACAGTGTACTTATATCTAATAAATAAATAAATAAATAAATAAATAAATAAATAAATAAACATTTTTTAAAAAGTATAAGAAATAAAGAAAGACCAGGCAGGCCTGCCATCCATATCTCTGTCTCTCTGTCTGTCTGTCTGTCTGATCCCCTGGAACTGGAGATGGGCCAGCATAAGGTGCTGGTAGTTTATCCCAGGTTCTCTGAAAGAGGAGACAATGCTGTTAATTATTGAGCCCTCTCAGTGGCCCCACCCATCTTTAAATTTTTAGAAGTATATGCAAGGCTGTGTTTATGTACCGAATATGCAGACCATAAGAGGGATTTAGAGATTAGTTAGGGAAGCAGAAATCGGCCTGAGTAGGACCACAGGCCTCATCCAGCCGGATCAGCGCCGGAGTATCGGGAGCGCAGGGTTGCCTGACACCCGCCAGCTACCCACGACCCCCGCCACAGGATTTTGGGACTGCTGGATCTTAAGACTTCTGGAGAGTGGAACACAGCTTCTGCTCCAATCCAATTGCACGCGGGACCAGAGACTGCATTAGTTAGGGAAGCAGAAAAACGGCCTGAGTAGGACCACAGGCCTCTTCCAGCTGGACCAGCACCGGGGTACCGTCAGCTACCCACGACCCCCGCCGCAGGATTTAGAGACTGCTGGTGAGTGGAACACAGCTTCTGCTCCAATCTTTAAATAGTGACAACGATAACAACTAACCCCAGAGATTACCAAATGGCGAAAGGTAAACGTAATAATCTTACTAACAGAAACCAAGACCACTCACCATCATCAGAACCCAGCACCCCCACTTCGCCCAGTCCAGGGCACCCCAACACACCGGAAAAGCTAGACACGGATTTAAAAGCATATCTCCTGATGATGATAGAGGACTTCAAGAAGGACTTTAATAACACACTTAAAGAAATGCAGGAGAACACTGCTAAAAAGGCAGAAGACAATAAAGAGGAAGCACAAAAATCCCTTAAAGAATTGCAGGAGAACACTGCTAAAGAGTTACAAATCCTTAAAGAAAAACATGATAACATAATCAAACAGGTAGAAGTCCTTACAGAAAAACAGGAAAACACATCCAAACAGATGATGGAAATGAACAAAACCATACTAGACCTAAAAAGGGAAGTAGACACAATAAAGAAAACCCAAAATGAGGCAACACTGGAGATAGAAACCCTAGGAAAGAAATCTGGAACCATAGATACGAGCATCAGCAACAGAATACAAGAGATGGAAGAGAGAATCTCAGGTGCAGAAGATTCCATAGAGAACATCGGCACAACAATCAAGGAAAATGTAAAATGCAAAAAGATCCTAACTCAAAACATCCAAGAAATACAGGACATAATGAGAAGACCAAACCTACGGATAATAGGAGTGGATGAGAATGAAGATTTTCAACTCAAAGGACCAGCAAACATCTTCAACAAAATTATAGAAGAAAACTTCCCAAATCTAAAGAAAGAGATGCCCATGAACATACAAGAAGCCTACAGAACTCCAAATAGACTGGACCAGAAAAGAAATACCTCCGGACACATAATAATCAGAGCAACAAATGCTCTAAATAAAGATAGAATACTAAAAGCAGTAAGAGAAAAAGGCCAAGTAACATATAAAGGCAAGCCTATCAGAATTACACCAGACTTTTCACCAGAGACTATGAAAGCCAGAACATCCTGGACAGATGTTATACAGACACTAAAAGAACACAAATTCCAGCCCAGGCTACTATACCCAGCCAAACTCTCAATTAACATAGATGGAGAAACTAAAGTATTCCACGACAAAACCAAATTCACACATTATCTCTCCACGAATCCAGCCCTTCAAAGGATAATAACAGAAAAAAACCAATACAAGGACAGGAACCACGCCCTAGAAACAACAAGAAGGTAATCCCTCAACAAACCTAAAAGTAGACAGCCACAAGAACAAAATGCCAACTTTAACAACAAAAATAACAGGAAACAACAATTACTTTTCCTTAATATCTCTTAATATCAATGGACTCAACTCCCCAATAAAAAGACATAGACTAACAAACTGGCTACACAAACAAGACCCAACATTTTGCTGCTTACAGGAAACTCATCTCAGAGAAAAGGATAGACACTACCTCAGAATGAAAGGCTGGAAAACAATTTTCCAAGCAAATGGCATGAAGAAACAAGCTGGAGTAGCCATTCTAATATCTGATAAGATTGACTTCCAACCCAAAGTCATTAAAAAAGACAGGGAGGGACACTTCATACTCATCAAAGGTAAAATCCTCCAAGAGGAACTATCAATCCTGAATATCTATGCTCCAAATACAAAGGCAGCCACATTCATTAAAGAAACTTTAGTAAAGCTCAAAGCACACATTGCACCTCAAACAATAATAGTGGGAGACTTCAACACACCACTTTCACAAATGGACAGATCATGGAAACAGAAACTAAACAGGGACACAGTGAAACTAACAGAAATTATGAATCAAATGGATCTGTCAGATATCTACAGAACATTCTATCCTAAAACAAAAGGATATACCTTCTTCTCAGCACCTCATGGTACCTTCTCCAAAATTGACCACATAATTGGTCACAAAACAGGCCTCAACAGATATAAAAATATTGAAATTGTCCCATGCATCCTACCAGATCACCATGGACTAAGGCTGATCTTCAATAACAAAATAAATAATAGAAAGCCAACCTTCACGTGGAAACTGAACAACACTCTTCTCAATGATACCTTGGTCAAGGAAGGAATAAAGAAAGAAATTAAGGACTTTTTAGAGTTCAATGAAAATGAAGCCACAACATACCCAAACTTATGGGACGCAATGAAAGCATTTTTAAGAGGAAAACTCATAGCTCTGAGTGCCTCCAAAAGGAAACTAGAGAGAGCACACATTAGCAGCTTGACAACACACCTAAAAGCACTAGAACAAAAGGAAGCAAATTCACCCAAGAGGAGTAGACGGCAGGAAATAATCAAACTCAGGGGTGAAATCAACCAAGTGGAAACAAGAAAAACTATTCAAAGAATCAACCAATCAAGGAGCTGGTTCTTTGAGAAAATCAACAAGATAGATAAACCCTTAGCCAGACTCACTAGAGGGCACAGGGAAAGCATCCTAATTAACAAAATCAGAAATGAAAAAGGAGACATAACAACAGATCCTGAAGACATCCAAAACACAATCAGATCCTTCTACCAAAGGCTATACTCAACAAAACTGGAGAACCTGGATGAAATGGAGAAGTTCCTAGACAGATACCAGGTACCAAAGTTGAATCAAGATCAGGTTAATGATCTAAACAGCCCTATATCCCCCAAAGAAATAGAAGCAGTCATTAATAGTCTCCCAACTAAAAAAAGCCCAGGACCAGATGGGTTTAGTGCAGAGTTCTATCAGACCTTCAAAGAAGATCTAATCCCAGTTCTTCACAAACTATTCCACAAAATAGAAACAGAAGGTACTCTACCCAACTCATTCTATGAAGCCACAATTACTCTGATACCTAAACCACAAAAAGACCCAACAAAGATAGAAAACTTCAGACCAATATCCCTTATGAATATTGATGCAAAAATCCTCAATAAAGTTCTTGCTAACCGAATCCAAGAACACATCAAAACAATCATCCATCCTGACCAAGTAGGTTTCATCCCAGGGATGCAGGGATGGTTCAATATACGGAAATCCATCAACGTAATCCAGTATATAAACAAACTCAAAGACAAAAACCACATGGTCATCTCGTTAGATGCGGAAAAAGCATTTGATAAGATCCAACACCCATTCATGATAAAAGTCTTGGAAAGATCAGGAATTCAAGGCCCATACCTAAACATGATAAAAGCAATCTACAGCAAACCAGTAGCCAACATCAAAGTAAATGGTGAGAAGCTTGAAGCAATCCCTCTAAAATCAGGGACTAGACAAGGCTGTCCACTTTCTCCATACCTATTCAACATTGTACTTGAAGTCCTAGCCAGAGCAATTCGACAACAAAAGGAGATCAAAGGGATACAAATTGGAAAAGATGAAGTCAAAATATCACTCTTTGCAGATGATATGATAGTATATATAAGTGACCCTAAAAATTCCACCAGAGAACTCCTAAGCCTGATAAACAGCTTCGGTGAAGTAGCTGGATATAAAATTAACTCAAACAAATCAATGGCCTTTCTCTACACAAAGAATAAACAGGCTGAGAAAGAAATTAGGGAAACAACACCCTTCTCAATAGTCACAAATAATATAAAATATCTTGGCGTGACTCTAACTAAGGAAGTGAAAGATCTGTATAATAAAAACTTCAAGTCTCTGAAGAAAGAAATTCTAGAAGATCTCAGAAGATGGAAAGATCTCCCATGCTCATGGATTGGCAGGATCAACATTGTAAAAATGGCTATCTTGCCAAAAGCAATCTACAGATTCAATGCAATCCCCATCAAAATTCCAAATCAATTCTTCAACGAATTAGAAAGTGCAATCTGCAAATTCATCTGGAATAACAAAAAACCTAGGATAGCAAAAACTCTTCTCAAGGATAAAAGAACCTCTGGTGGAATCACCATGCCGGACCTAAAGCTCTACTACAGAGCAATTGTGATAAAAACTGCATGGTACTGGTATAGTGACAGACAAATAGACCAATGGAATAGAATTGAAGACCCAGAAATGAACCCACACACCTATGGTCACTTGATCTTCGACAAGGGAGCTAAAAACATCCAGTGGAAGAAAGACAGCATTTTCAACAAATGGTGCTGGCACAACTGGTTGTTAACATGTAGAAGAATGCGAATCGATCCATTCCTATCTCCTTGTACTAAGGTCAAGTCTAAGTGGATCAAGGAACTTCACATAAAACCAGAGACACTGAAACTTATAGAGGAGAAAGTGGGGAAAAGCCTTGAAGATATGGGCACAGGGGAAAAATTCCTGAATAGAACAGTAATGGCTTGTGCTGTAAGATCGAGAATTGACAAGTGGGACCTCATGAAACTACAAAGCTTCTGCAAGGCTAAAGACACCATCAATAAGACAAAAAAACCACCAACAGATTGGGAAAGGATCGTCACCTATCCTAAATCAGATAAGGGACTAATATCCAATATATATAAAGAACTCAAGAAGGTGGACTCCAGAAAGTCAAATAACCCCATTAAAAAATGGGGCTCAGAACTGAACAAAGAATTCTCACCTGAGGAATACCGAATGGCAGAGAAGCACCTGAAAAAATGTTCAACATCCTTAATCATCAGGGAAATGCAAATCAAAACAACCCTGAGATTCCACCTCACACCAGTCAGAATGGCTAAGATCAAAAATTCAGGTGACAGCAGATGCTGGCGAGGATGTGGAGAAAGAGGAACACTCCTCCATTGTTGGTGGGATTGCAAGCTTGTACAACCACTCTGGAAATCAGTCTGGCGGTTCCTCAGAAAATTGGACATAGTACTACCGGAGGATCCAGCAATACCTCTCCTGGGCATATATCCAGAAGATGTCCCAACCGGTAAAAAGGACACATGCTCCACTATGTTCATAGCAGCCCTATTTATAATAGCCAGAAGCTGGAAAGAACCCCGATGTCCCTCAACAGAGGAATGGATACAGAAATTATGGTACATTTACACAATGGAGTACTACTCAGCTATTAAAAAGAATGAATTTATGAAATTCCTAGCCAAATGGATGGACCTGGAGGGCATCATCTTGAGTGAAGTAACACAATCACAAAAGAACTCACACAATATGTATTCACTGATAAGTGGATATTAGCCCAAAACTTAGGATACCCAAGATATAAGATACAATTTGATAAACGCATGAAACTCAAGAAGAATGAAGACCAAAGTGTGGACACTGTGCACCTTCTTAGAATTGGGAACAAAACACCCAGGGAAGGAGTTACAGAGACAAAGTTCGTAGCTGTGATGAAAGGATGGACCATTTAGAGACTGCTGTATCCAGGGATCCGTCCCATAATCAGCTTCTAAACGCTGACACCATTGCATACACTAGCAAGATTTTGCTGAAAGGACCCAAATATAGCTGTCTCTTGTGAGATGATGCCGGGGCCTAGCAAACACAGGAGTGGATGTTCACAGTCAGCTATTGGATGTATCACAGGGCTCCCAATGGAGAAGCTAGAGAAAGTACCCAAGGATCTAAAGGGATCTGCAACCCTATTGTTGGAACAACATGATGTACTAACCAGAATCCTGGAGCTCTTGTCTCTAGCTGCATATGTATCGAAAGATGGCCTAGTCGGCCATCAATGGAAAGAGAGGCCCATTGGACTTGCAAACTTTATATGCCCCAATATAGGGGAATGCCAGGGCCAAAAGAATGGGAATGGGTGGGTAGGGAAGTGGGGGGCGCTATGGGGGACTTTTGGGATAGTATTGGAAATGTAATTGAGGAAAATATGTAATAAAAATATAAAAAAAATAATAAAAAAAAAAGAGGGATTTAGATTCTCCAGAATCTGACACCCTCTTCTGGAGTGTCTGAAGACAGCTACAGTGTACATATATCTAATAAATACATAAATAAATATATAAATAAACATTTTTTTAAAGGATAAGAAAGAAAGAAAGACCAGGCAGGCCTGCCATCATTATCACTGTCTGTATGTCTGTCTGTCTGATCCCCTGGAACGGGAGATGGGCCACCATATAGTTGCTGGTAGTTGATTCCAGGTACTCTGGAAGAGGAGACAATGCTGTTAATTCTTGAGCTTTTAGAGTGGCCCCACCCTTCTTTAAATTTTTAGAGTATATGTGAGGCTGTGTTTATGTACATCATATGCAGACCATAAGAGGGATTTAGATTCTCCAGAATCTGACACCCTCTTCTGGAGTGTCTGAACAGCTACAGTGTACTTATATCTAATAATAAATAAATAAATAAATAAATAAATAAATAAATAAATAAATAAATAAATAAACGAACATTTTTTTAAAAAAAGGATAAGAAAGAAAGAAAGACCAGGCAGGCCTGCCATCCTTTTCACTGTCTGTCTGTCTGTCTGTCTGATCCCCTGGAACTGGAGATGGGCCACCTTTTAGGTGCTGGTAGTTGATCCCAGGTTCTCTGGAAGATTAGACAATGCTGTTAATTGTTGAGTCCTTTCAGTGGCCCCACCATTTATAATTTTTAGAAGTATATGTGAGGCTGTGTTTATGTACATCATATTCAGACCATAAGAGGGATTTAGATTCTCTAGAATCTGACACCCGCTTATGGAGTGTCTGAAGACGGCTACAGTGTACTTATATCTAATAAATACATAAATAAATAAATAAATAAATAAATAAATAAATAAATAAACATTTTTTAAAAAGTAGAAGAAATAAAGAAAGACCAGGCAGGCCTGCCATCCTTATCTCTGTCTCTCTGTCTGTCTGTCTGTCTGTCTGATCCACTGGAACTGGAGATGGGCCACCATAAGGTGCTGGTAGTTTATCCCAGGTTCTCTGAAAGAGGAGACAATGCTGTTAATTGTTGAGCCCTCTCATTGGCCCCACACATCTTTAAATTTTTAGAAGTATATGTGAGGCTGTGTTTATGTACATCATATGCAGACCATAAGAGGGATTTAGATTCTCCAGAATCTGACACCCTCTTCTGGGGTGTCTGAAGACAGCTACAGTGTACTTATATCTAATAAATACATAAATAAATATATAAATAAACATTTTTTTGAAAAGGATAAGAAAGAAAGAATGACCAGGCAGGCCTGCCATCCTTATCACTGTCTGTATGTCTGTCTGTCTGATCCCCTGGAACTGGAGATGGGCCACCATATAGTTGCTGGTAGTTGATCCCAGGTACTCTGGAAGAGGAGACAATGCTGTTAATTGTTGAGCTTTTAGAGTGGCCCCACCCTTCTTTAAATTTTTAGAAGTATATGTGAGGCTGTGTATATGTACATCATATGCAGACCAAAAGAGGGATTTAGATTCTCCAGAATCTGACACCCTCTTCTGGAGTGTCTGAACAGCTACAGTGTACTTATATCTAATAATAAATAAATAAATAAATAAATAAATAAATAAATAAATAAATAAACATTTTTTTAAAAGTATAAGAAAGAAAGAAAGTCCAGGCAGGCCTCCATCCTTACCTCTGTCAGTCTGTCTGTCTGTCTGTCTGATCCCTTGGAACTGGAGATGGGCCACCATATAGTTGCTGTTAGTTGATCCCAGGTTCTCTGGAAGAAGAGACAATGCTGTTAATTGTTGAGCCCTTTCAGTGGCCCCACCCATCTTTAAATTTTTAGAAGTATATGTTAGGCTGTGTTTACGTACATCATATGCAGACCATAAGAGGGATTTAGATTCTCCAGAATCTGACACCCTCTTCAGGAGTGTCTGAAGACAACTACAGTGTACTTATATCTAATAAATACATAAATAAATAAATAAAAAATAAATAAACATTATTTTAAAAGGATAAGAAAGAAAGAAAAACCAGGCAGGCCTGCCCTCCTTATCTCTGTCTGTCTGTCTGTCTGTCTGATCCCCTGGAACTGGAGATGGGCCACCTTTTAGGTGCTGGTAGTTGATCCCAGGTTCTCTGGAAGAGGAGACAATGCTGTTAATTGTTAATTCCTTTCAGTGGCCCCACCTATTTATAATTTTTAGAAGTATATGTGAGGCTGTGTTTATGTACATCATATTCAGACCATAAGAGGGCTTTAGATTCTCTAGAATCTGACACCCTCTTCTGGAGTGTCTGAAGACGGCTACAGTGTACTTATATCTAATAAATACATAAATAAATAAATAAATAAATAAATAAATAAATAAATAAATAAATAAACATTTTTTAAAAAGTATAAGAAATAAAGAAAGACCAGGCAGGCCTGCCATCCATATCTCTGTCTCTCTGTCTGTCTGTCTGTCTGATCCTCTGGAACTGGAGATGGGCCACCATAAGGTGCTGGTAGTTTATCCCAGGTTCTCTGAAAGAGGAGACAATGCTGTTAATTGTTGAGCCCTCTCAGTGGCCCCACCCATCTTTAAATTTTTAGAAGTATATGCGAGGCTGTGTTTATGTACATCATATGCAGACCATAAGAGGGATTTAGATTCTCCAGAATCTGACACCCTCTTCTGGGGTGTCTGAAGACAGCTACAGTGTACATATATCTAATAAATACATAAATAAATATATACATAAACATTTTTTTAAAAAGGATAAGAAAGAAAGAATGAAAGACCAGGCAGGCCTGCCATCCTAATCTCTGTCAGTCTGTCTGTCTGTCAGACTGTCTGATCCCTTGGAACTGGAGATGGGCCATCATATAGTTGCTGTTAGTTGATCCCATGTTCTCTGGAAGAGGAGACAATGCTATTAATTGTTGAGCCCTTTCAGTGGCCCCACCCTTCTTTAAATTTTTAGAAGTATATGTGAGGCAGTGTTTATGTACATCATATGCAGACCATAAGAGGGATTTAGATTCTCCAGAATCTGACACCCTCTTCTGGAGTGTCTGAACAGCTACAGTGTACTTATATCTAATTATAAATAAATAAATAAATAAATAAATAAATAAACATTTTTTTAAAAAAAGGATAAGAAAGAAAGAAAGACCAGGCAGGCCTGCCATCCTTATCACTGTCTGTCTGTCTGTCTGTCTGATCCCCTGGAACTGGAGATGGGCCACCTTTTAGGTGCTGGTAGTTGATCCCAGGTTCTCTGGAAGAGGAGACAATGCTGTTAATTGTTGAGTCCTTTCAGTGGCCCCACCTATTTATAATTTTTAGAAGTATATGTGAGGCTGTGTTTATGTACATCATATTCAGACCATAAGAGGGATTTAGATTCTATAGAATCTGACACCCGCTTATGGAGTGTCTGAAGACGGCTACAGTGTACTTATATCTAATAAATATATAAATAAATAAATAAATAAATAAATAAACATATTTTAAAAAGTATAAGAAATAAAGAAAGACCAGGCAGGCCTGCCATCCTTATCTCTGTCTTTCTGTCTGTCTGTCTGTCTGTCTGATCCCCTGGAACTGGAGATGGGCCACCATAAGGTGCTGGTAGTTTATCCCAGGTTCTCTGAAAGAGGAGACAATGCTGTTAATTGTTGAGCCCTCTCAGTGGCCCCACCCATCTTTAAATTTTTAGAAGTATATGCGAGGCTGTGTTTATGTACATCATATGCAGACCATAAGAGGGGTTTAGATTCTCCAGAATCTGACACCCTCTTCTGGAGTGTCTGAAAGCAGCTACAGTGTACATATATCTAATAAATACATAAATAAATATATAAATAAACATTTTTTTAAAAAGCATAAGAAAGAAAGAAAGACCAGGCAGGCCTGCCATCCTTATCACTGTCTGTATGTCTGTCTGTCTGATCCCCTGGAACTGGAGATGGGCCACCATATAGTTGCTGGTAGTTGATCCCAGGTACTCTGGAAGAGGAGACAATGCTGTTAATTGTTGAGCTTTTAGAGTGGCCCCACCCTTCTTTAAATTTTTAGAAGTATATGTGAGGCTGTGTATATGTACATCATATGCAGACCAAAAGAGGGATTTAGATTCTCCAGAATCTGACACCCTCTTCTGGAGTGTCTGAACAGCTACAGTGTACTTATATCTAATAATAAATAAATAAATAAATAAATAAATAAATAAATAAATAAATAAATAAACATTTTTTTAAAAGTATAAGAAAGAAAGAAAGTCCAGGCAGGCCTCCATCCTTACCTCTGTCAGTCTGTCTGTCTGTCTGTCTGATCCCTTGGAACTGGAGATGGGCCACCATATAGTTGCTGTTAGTTGATCCCAGGTTCTCTGGAAGAAGAGACAATGCTGTTAATTGTTGAGCCCTTTCAGTGGCCCCACCCATCTTTAAATTTTTAGAAGTATATGTTAGGCTGTGTTTACGTACATCATATGCAGACCATAAGAGGGATTTAGATTCTCCAGAATCTGACACCCTCTTCAGGAGTGTCTGAAGACAACTACAGTGTACTTATATCTAATAAATACATAAATAAATAAATAAAAAATAAATAAACATTATTTTAAAAGGATAAGAAAGAAAGAAAAACCAGGCAGGCCTGCCCTCCTTATCTCTGTCTGTCTGTCTGTCTGTCTGATCCCCTGGAACTGGAGATGGGCCACCTTTTAGGTGCTGGTAGTTGATCCCAGGTTCTCTGGAAGAGGAGACAATGCTGTTAATTGTTGAGTCCTTTCAGTGGCCCCACCTATTTATAATTTTTAGAAGTATATGTGAGGCTGTGTTTATGTACATCATATTCAGACCATAAGAGGGCTTTAGATTCTCTACAATCTGACACCCTCTTCTGGAGTGTCTGAAGACGGCTACAGTGTACTTATATCTAATAAATACATAAATAAATAAATAAATAAATAAATAAATAAATAAATAAATAAATAAACATTTTTTAAAAAGTATAAGAAATAAAGAAAGACCAGGCAGGCCTGCCATCCATATCTCTGTCTCTCTGTCTGTCTGTCTGTCTGATCCTCTGGAACTGGAGATGGGCCACCATAAGGTGCTGGTAGTTTATCCCAGGTTCTCTGAAAGAGGAGACAATGCTGTTAATTGTTGAGCCCTCTCAGTGGCCCCACCCATCTTTAAATTTTTAGAAGTATATGCGAGGCTGTGTTTATGTACATCATATGCAGACCATAAGAGGGATTTAGATTCTCCAGAATCTGACACCCTCTTCTGGGGTGTCTGAAGACAGCTACAGTGTACATATATCTAATAAATACATAAATAAATATATACATAAACATTTTTTTAAAAAGGATAAGAAAGAAAGAATGAAAGACCAGGCAGGCCTGCCATCCTAATCTCTGTCAGTCTGTCTGTCTGTCAGACTGTCTGATCCCTTGGAACTGGAGATGGGCCATCATATAGTTGCTGTTAGTTGATCCCATGTTCTCTGGAAGAGGAGACAATGCTATTAATTGTTGAGCCCTTTCAGTGGCCCCACCCTTCTTTAAATTTTTAGAAGTATATGTGAGGCAGTGTTTATGTATATCATATGCAGACCATAAGAGGGATTTAGATTCTCCAGAATCTGACACCCTCTTCTGGAGTGTCTGAACAGCTACAGTGTACTTATATCTAATTATAAATAAATAAATAAATAAATAAATAAATAAATAAATAAATAAATAAACATTTTTTTAAAAAAAGGATAAGAAAGAAAGAAAGACCAGGCAGGCCTGCCATCCTTATCACTGTCTGTCTGTCTGTCTGTCTGATCCCCTGGAACTGGAGATGGGCCACCTTTTAGGTGCTGGTAGTTGATCCCAGGTTCTCTGGAAGAGGAGACAATGCTGTTAATTGTTGAGTCCTTTCAGTGGCCCCACCTATTTATAATTTTTAGAAGTATATGTGAGGCTGTGTTTATGTACATCATATTCAGACCATAAGAGGGATTTAGATTCTATAGAATCTGACACCCGCTTATGGAGTGTCTGAAGACGGCTACAGTGTACTTATATCTAATAAATACATAAATAAATAAATAAATAAATAAATAAATAAATAAACATATTTTTAAAAGTATAAGAAATAAAGAAAGACCAGGCAGGCCTGCCATCCTTATCTCTGTCTTTCTGTCTGTCTGTCTGTCTGTCTGATCCCCTGGAACTGGAGATGGGCCACCATAAGGTGCTGGTAGTTTATCCCAGGTTCTCTGAAAGAGGAGACAATGCTGTTAATTGTTGAGCCCTCTCAGTGGCCCCACCCATCTTTAAATTTTTAGAAGTATATGCGAGGCTGTGTTTATGTACATCATATGCAGACCATAAGAGGGGTTTAGATTCTCCAGAATCTGACACCCTCTTCTGGAGTGTCTGAAAGCAGCTACAGTGTACATATATCTAATAAATACATAAATAAATATATAAATAAACATTTTTTTAAAAAGCATAAGAAAGAAAGAAAGACCAGGCAGGCCTGCCATCCTTATCACTGTCTGTATGTCTGTCTGTCTGATCCCCTGGAACTGGAGATGGGCCACCATATAGTTGCTGGTAGTTGATCCCAGGTACTCTGGAAGAGGAGACAATGCTGTTAATTGTTGAGCTTTTAGAGTGGCCCCACACTTCTTTAAATTTTTAGAAGTATATGTGAGGCTGTGTTTATGTACATCATATGCAGACCATAAGAGGGATTTAGATTCTCCAGAATCTGACACCCTCTTCTGGAGTGTCTGAACAGCTACAGTGTACTTATATCTAATAATAAATAAATAAATAAATAAATAAATAAATAAATAAATAAACATTTTTTTAAAAAAAGGATAAGAAAGAGAGAAAGACCAGGCAGGCCTGCCATCCTTATCACTGTCTGTCTTTCTGTCTGTCTGATCCCCTGGAACTGGAGATGGGCCACCTTTTAGGTGCTGGTAGTTGATCCCAGGTTCTCTGGAAGAGTAGACAATGCTGTTAATTGTTGAGTCCTTTCAGTGGCCCCACCTATTTATAATATTTAGAAGTATATGTGAGGCTGTGTTTATGTACATCATATTTAGACCATAATAGGGATTTAGATTCTCTAGAATCTGACACCCTCTTCTGGAGTGTCTGAAGATGGCTACAGTGTACTTATATCTAATAAATAAATAAATAAATAAATAAATAAATAAATAAATAAACATTTTTTAAAAAGTATAAGAAATAAAGAAAGACCAGGCAGGCCTGCCATCCTTATCTCTGTCTCTCTGTCTTTTCGTCTGTCTGTCTGATCCACTGGAACTGGAGATGGGTCACCATAAGGTGCTGGTAGTTTATCCCAGGTTCTCTGAAAGAGGAGACAATGCTGTTAATTGTTGAGCCCTCTCATTGGCCCCACACATCTTTAAATTTTTAGAAGTATATGTGAGGCTGTGTTTATGTACATCATATGCAGACCATAAGAGGGATTTAGATTCTCCAGAATCTGACACCCTCTTCAGGAGTGGCTGAAGACAGCTACAGTGTACTTATATCTAATAAATACATAAATAAATATATAAATAAACATTTTTTTGAAAAGGATAAGAAAGAAAGAATGACCAGGCAGGCCTGCCATCCTTATCACTGTCTGTCTGTCTGTCTGTCTGATCCCCTGGAACTGGAGATGGGCCACATTTTAGGTGCTGGTAGTTGATCCCAGGTTCTCTGGAAGAGGAGACAATGCTGTTAATTGTTGAGTCCTTTCAGTGGCCCCACCTATTTATAATTTTTAGAAGTATATGTGAGGCTGTGTTCATGTACATCATATTCAGACCATAAGAGGGAATTAGATTCTCTAGAATCTGACACCGGCTTATAGAGTGTCTGAAGACGGCTACAGTGTACTTATATCTAATAAATACATAAATAAATAAATAAATAAATAAATAAATAAATAAATAAACATATTTTAAAAAGTATAAGAAATTAAGAAAGCCCAGGCAGGCCTGCCATCCTTATCTCTGTCTTTCTGTCTGTCTGTCTGTCTGATCCCCTGGAACTGGAGATGGGCCACCATAAGGTGCTGGTAGTTTATCCCAGGTTCTCTGAAAGAGGAGACAATGCTGTTAATTGTTGAGCCCTCTCAGTGGCCCCACCCATCTTTAAATTTTTAGAAGTATATGCGAGGCTGTGTTTATGTACATCATATGCAGACCATAAGAGGGGTTTAGATTCTCCAGAATCTGACACCTTCTTCTGGAGTGTCTGAAAGCAGCTACAGTGTACATATAACTAATAAATACATAAATAAATATATAAATAAACATTTTTTAAAGAGGATAAGAAAGAAAGAAAGACCAGGCAGGCCTGCCATCCTTATCACTGTCTGTATGTCTGTCTGTCTGATCCCCTGGAACTGGAGATGGGCCACCATATAGTTGCTGGTAGTTGATCCCAGGTACTCTGGAAGAGGAGACAATGCTGTTAATTGTTGAGCTTATAGAGTGGCCCCACACTTCTTTAAATTTTTAGAAGTATATGTGAGGCTGTGTTTATGTACATCATATGCAGACCATAAGAGGGATTTAGATTCTCCAGAATCTGACACCCTCTTCTGGAGTGTCTGACCAGCTACAGTGTACTTATATCTAATAATAAATAAATAAATAAATAAATAAATAAATAAATAAACAAACATTTTTTAAAAAAAAGGATAAGAAAGAGAGAAAGACCAGGCAGGCCTGCCATCCTTATCACTGTCTGTCTTTCTGTCTGTCTGATCCCCTGGAACTGGAGATGGGCCACCTTTTAGGTGCTGGTAGTTGATCCCAGGTTCTCTGGAAGAGTAGACAATGCTGTTAATTGTTGAGTCCTTTCAGTGGCCCCACCTATTTATAATATTTAGAAGTATATGTGAGGCTGTATTTATGTACATCATATTCAGACCATAATAGGGATTTAGATTCTCTAGAATCTGACACCCTCTTCTGGAGTGTCTGAAGACGGCTACAGTGTACTTATATCTAATAAATAAATAAATAAATAAATAAATAAATAAATAAATAAATAAACATTTTTTAAAAAGTATAAGAAATAAAGAAAGACCAGGCAGGCCTGCCATCCTTATCTCTGTCTCTCTGTCTGTCTGTCTGTCTGTCTGATCCACTGGAACTGGAGATCGGCCACCATAAGGTGCTGGTAGTTTATCCCAGGTTCTCTGAAAGAGGAGACAATGCTGTTAATTGTTGAGCCCTCTCATTGGCCCCACACATCTTTAAATTTTTAGAAGTATATGTGAGGCTGTGTTTATGTACATCATATGCAGACCATAAGAGGGATTTAGATTCTCCAGAATCTGACACCCTCTTCAGGAGTGGCTGAAGACAGCTACAGTGTACTTATATCTAATAAATACATAAATAAATATATAAATAAACATTTTTTTGAAAAGGATAAGAAAGAAAGAATGACCAGGCAGGCCTTCCATCCTTATCACTGTCTGTATGTCTGTCTGTCTGATCCCCTGGAACTGGAGATGGGCCACCATATAGTTGCTGGTAGTTGATCCCAGGTACTCTGGAAGAGGAGACAATGCTGTTAATTGTTGAGCTTTTAGAGTGGCCCCACCCATCTTTAAATTTTTAGAAGTATATGTGAGGCTGTGTTTATGTACATCATATGCAGACCATAAGAGGGATTTAGATTCTCCAGAATCTGACACCCTCTTCTGGAGTGTCTCAACAGCTACAGTGTACTTATATCTAATAATAAATAAATAAATAAATAAATAAATAAACATTTTTTTAAAAAAAGGATAAGAAAGAGAGAAAGACCAAGCAGGCCTGCCATCCTTATCATTGTCTGTCTTTCTGTCTGTCTGATCCCCTGGAACTGGAGATGGGCCACCTTTTAGGTGCTGGTAGTTGATCCCAGGTTCTCTGGAAGAGGAGACAATGCTGTTAATTGTTGAGTCCTTTCAGTGGCCCCACCTATTTATAATTTTTAGAAGTATATGTGAGGCTGTGTTTATGTACATCATATTCAGACCATAAGAGGGATTTAGATTCTCTAGAATCTGACACCCTCTTCTGGAGTGTCTGAAGACGGCTACAGTGTACTTATATCTAATATATAAATAAATAAATAAATAAATAAACATTTTTTAAAAAGTATAAGAAATAAAGAAAGACCAGGCAGGCCTGCCATCCTTATCTCTGCCTCTCTGTCTTTCTGTCTGTCTGTCTGATCCACTGGAACTGGAGATGGGCCACCATAAGGTGCTGGTAGTTTATCCCAGGTTCTCTGAAAGAGGAGACAATGCTGTTAATTGTTGAGCCCTCTCATTGGCCCCACACATCTTTAAATTTTTAGAAGTATATGTGAGGCTGTGTTTATGTACATAATATGCAGATCATAAGAGGGATTTAGATTCTCCAGAATCTGACACCCTCTTCTGGAGTGTCTGAAGACAGCTACAGTGTACTTATATCTAATAAATACATAAATAAATATATAAATAAACATTTTTTTTGAAAAGGATAAGAAAGAAAGAATGACCAGGCAGGCCTGCCATCCTTATCACTGTCTGTATGTCTGTCTGTCTGATCCCCTGGAACTGGAGATGGGCCACCATATAGTTGCTGGTAGTTGATCCCAGGTACTCTGGAAGAGGAGACAATGCTGTTAATTGTTGAGCTTTTAGAGTGGCCCCAACCTTCTTTAAATTTTTAGAAGTATATGTGAGGCTGTGTTTATGTACATCATATGCAGATCATAAGAGGGATTTAGATTCTCCAGAATCTGACACCCTCTTCTGGAGTGTCTGAACAGCTACAGTGTACTTATATCTAATAATAAATAAATAAATAAATAAATAAATAAATAAATAAATAAATAAATAAACATTTTTTTTAAAAAAGGATAAGAAAGAAAGAAAAACCAGGCAGGCCTGCCCTTTTTATCTCTGTCTCTCTGTCTGTCTGATCCTCTGGAACTGGAGATTGGCCACCATATAGTTGCTGGTAGTTGATCATAGGTTCTCTGGAAGAAGAGACAATGCTGTTAATTGTTGAGCCCTTTCAGTGGGCCCACCCATCTTAAATTTTTAGAAGTGTATGTGAATCTGTGTTTATGTCCAACATAAGCAGACCATAAGGGGGATTTATATTCTCCAGAATCTGACACCCTCTTCTGGAGTGTCTGAAGACAGCTACGGTGTACTTATATCTAATAAGTACATAAATAAATAAATAAACATTTTTTAAAAAGGATAAGAAAGAAAGAAAAACCAGGGAGGCCTGCCACCCTTGTCTGTCTGTTTCTTTGTCTGCCTGATCCCCTGGAACTGGAGATGGGCCACCATATAGTTGCTCGTAGTTGATCCCAGGTTCTCTGGTAGAGGAGACAATGCTGTTAATTGTTGAGCCCTTTCAGTGGCCCCACACATCTTTAAATTTTTAGAAGTATATGTGAGGCTGTGTTTATGTACATCATATGCAGACCAAAAGAGGGATTTAGATTCTCCAGAATCTGACACCATCTTCAGGAGTGTCTGAAGACAGCTACAGTGTACTTATATATAATAAATAAATAAATAAATAAATAAATAAATAAATAAATAAATAAATAAACATTTTTTAAAAGTATAAGAAAGAAAGAAAGACCAGGCAGGCCTCCATCCTAATCTCTGTCTGTCTGTCTGTCTGTCTGATACCCTGGAACTGGAGATGGGCCACCATATAGTTGCTGGTAGTTGAACCAAGGTTCTCTGGAAGAGGAGACAATGCTATTAATTGTTAAGCCCTTTCAGTGGCCCCACCCATCTTTAAATTTTTAGAAGTATATGCGAGGCTGTGTTTATGTACCGAATATGCAGACCATAAGAGGGATTTATATTCTCCAGAATCTGACACCCTCTTCTGGAGTGTCTGAAGACAGCTACAGTGTACTTATATCTAATAAATTCATAAATAAACAAATAAACATTTTTAAAAAAGGATAATAAAGAAAGAGAGACCAGGCAGGCCTGCCATCCTTGTCTGTCTGTCTGTCTGTCTGATCCCCTGGAACTGGAGATGGGCCACCATATAATTGCTGGTAGTTGATCCCAGGTTCTCTGGAAGAGGAGTCAGTGCTGTTAATTGTTGAGCCCTTTCAGTGGCCCCACCCATCTTTAAATTTTTAGAAGTATATGTGAGGCTGTGTTCATGTACATCATATGCAGACCATAAGAGGGATATAGATTCTCCAGAATCTGACACCCTCTTCGGGAGTGTTTGAAGACAGCTACAGTGTACTTATATCTAATAAATACATACTTAAATTAATAAACATTTTTTTAAAAGGATAAGAAAGAAGGAAAGACAAGGTAGGCCTGCCATCCTTAACTCTATCTGTCTGTATGTCTGTCTGTCTGTCTGATCCCCTGGAACTGGAGATGGGCCACCATATAGTTGCTGGTAGTTGATCCCAGGTTCTCTATAAGAGGAGACAATGCTGTTAATTGTTGATCCCTTTCATTGGACCCACACAACTTTAAATTTTTAGATGTAAATGTGAGGCTGTGTGTATGTACATCATATGAAGACCATAAGAGGGATATAGATTCTCCAGAATCTTACACCCTCTTCTGGAGTGTCTGAAGACAGCTACATTGTACGTATATCTAATAAATAAATAAATAAATAAATAAATAAATAAATAAATAAACAAACAAACATTTTTAAAAAGGGATAAGAAAGAAAGAAAAACCAGGCAGGCCTGCCATCCTTGTCTGTCTTTCTCTCTGTCTGTCTGTCTTGCCTAGCCCCTTGAGTAGCCTAGCCTAGTCCCTTGCCTTGACTAGCCCAGCCCCTTGCCTAGCCTAGCCTAGCCCAGCCCTGCCTTGCCTAGCCCTGCCTAGCCCTGTCTTTAACCAGGCTGGCCTCGAACTCAGAAACTGATTGCCTCTGCCTCCAGAGTGCTCTCATTAAGAGCTCGAGCCACCACTGACTGTTGGGTTTTCTAAGTCTTACATAGGTATGGTCTGTTTCTCAGCTGTGAAACCCTAATTAACACATGTAGTCTGTCCTAGGTCAGCCATAGCTACAGACTGAGGCCTTTTCTAAAACAAAACAAAAGAAAACAAAAAATAGAAATAATAAAATAAATAAATTAAGCAACCACATGATATCTTTTCTTTCTTTCAATGATACTCAGAGCTTGAAGCACTTCACCCATGAGACCTCAGCTCCGGACATTGAGGCTCTTTCCCTAACAAGTATTATGGCTGAACCTGAGGGGTTCTACTGCTGATTTGTGTCCCCCACTTTAAAAAAATAGTTGTTTTCAAAGGCTGCAGGTTCTTAGCCCTGTTCCTTGTTACAGTTGAGTCACAGCCCTGAAAGTTCAGTGGTAGTTAAAGGCACTGAGAAGGGCTTCCTATAGACATCAAAGACCAAGTCTTTGTTTTTAAAAAGTTAATCTGGATTCCCCCACACCCTGGCATCCTTAGAATTCCTAGAAAGGAAGGCAGGGACCTGGGCAGAAGGGTGCAAGGCTACTGGTGTTTGTAAGTGGTAACAGAAAGCTTTCTCTTGTTGGTACCCTACCCCAAGTTACACTGTCACTTCTTTTTCCTAGTTGTTGTTTTGTAGGTTTGTATTCTCAACATAGACCCTTTTCCTTCCTAACCTTGGCTGTCCTGAACCTTACTGTCCTTGAACTCAGTGATTTGCCTGTCTTGCTGGGATGAAACTGTGAGCTACCATCCAGAAGGAAGCACCCTGCTGAGGTTAGATTGGGGTCTCTTCATTTTCCTCTATGAACATGCATATGGCAGGCCTGTTCTTTCTTTTTTACTTTTCCTTTTCTTTTTAAGATTTATTTATTTATTATATTTAAGTATGCTGTAGCTATCTTCAGACAGTCCAGAAGAGGGTGTCAGATTCTGAAGAATCTAAATCATTCTTATTGTCTGCATATGATGTATATAAACACAGCCTCACATATACTCAAAAAAAAAAAGAAAGATGTGGCTACAGAGAGGGCTCAACAATTAAGAGCATTGTCTCCTCTTCCAGAGAACCTGGGCTCAATTACCAGTATTATATATGGTGGCCCATCTCCAGTTCCAGGGGATCTAATACTCTGTTCTGGAGTCTGTGGGCACAGCATACACATGCAAAACATTCTTACACAATCATTGAGAGAGGAGAGATAGGGGTTGAGAGAGAGGGGAGGTAATCATACCTCCTGACGAGTTTGAAGACCTGAGCTTCATCACTCACACAAATAAATAAATGCAAAATATTTTTTTATAAATAAACTCTGCCATTGCCCTTTAAAAATTCCTAGAAAACAAGTTTTATAAGCAACAGTTATATTTACTATATCTAAAGGACAGTCATGAGCATATTCAATAAATAGAAAAAGGCCTGTTAGTCTTAGAAATGGAAAAGACAAACCAAGGAAGGTTTGCAATTACATAATGAGGCAGCTCAGCCCAGCTCTAAGGTTGGAAATAAGACTCGAGAATAGGATACACCTGAAGACAACCAGCCATTGTTTTTTGTTTTGGAGGCTGAAAGGATACACCTGAAGACAGCCAATGCTGTGTGATGGTGATCTGGTATTTTTTTTTTAATTTTTAAAAACTTTAACACTTTTTATAAAACTTTTATAAAAACTCTTTCTCTCTCTCTCTTTCTCTCTCTCTCTCTTTCTCTCTCTCTCTCTTTCTCTCTCTCTTTCTTTCTCTCTCTCTCTTTCTTTCTCTCTCTCTCTTTCTTTCTCTCTCTCTCTTTCTTTCTCTCTCTCTCTCTCTTTCTTTCTCTCTCTCTCTTTCTTTCTCTCTCTCTCTTTCTTTCTCTCTCTCTCTTTCTTTGTTTCTTTCCTCACCCTAGCCCCTACCCTAGCCCTGTCTTTCACCAGGGTGGCCTCGAACTCAGAAACTGACTGCCTCTGCCTACAGAGTGCTCTCATTAAGAGCTTGAGCCACCACTGAATGTAGGGTTTTCTAAGCCTTACCTTGCTCTTGGTGTCTGTTCTCAGCTGTGAAACCCTAATTAACACAAGTAGGCAGTCCTGGGTCAGCCAGAGCTACAGACAGAGGACTTCTCTAAAAACAAATAAAACAAAACAAAACAACAAATAGAAATAATAAAATACATAAATTAAGCAACCACAGCATAGCTTTTCTCTATCTAGGTGGTACTCAGAAATTCCAGCAGTTGGCCTGTGACAGACACCTCAGCTCAGTATATGTGAGGCTGTGTTTATGTACATCATATGCAGACCATAAGAGGGATTTACATTCTCCAGAATCTGACACCCTCCTCTGGAGTGTCTAAAGAAAGCTACAGTGTACTTATATCTAAGAAATACATAAATAAATAAATAAATAAATAAATAAATAAATAAATAAATAAATATTTTTTAAAAAGGATAAGAAAGAAAGAAAGACCAGGCAGGCCTGCCATCTTTATCTCTGTCGGTCTGTCTGTCTGTCTGATCCCCTGGAACTGGAGATGGGCCACATTGTAGGTGCTGGTAGTTGATCCCAGATTCTCTGGAAGAGGAGACAATGCTGTTAATTGTTGAGCCTTTCAGTGGCCCCACCCATTTTAAATTTTTGGAAGTATATGTGAGGCTGTGTTTATGTACATCATATTCAGACCATAAGAGGGATTTAGATTCCCCAGAATCTGACACCATCTTCTGGAGTGTCTGAAGACGGCTACAGTGTACTTATATCTAATAAATAAATAAATAAATAAATAAATAAACATTTTTTTAAAAGTATAAGAAATAAAGAAAGACCAGTCAGGCCTGCCATCCTTATCTCTGTCTCTCTGTCTGTCTGTCTGTATGATCCACTGGAACTGGAGATGGGCCACCATAAGGTGCTGGTAGTTTATCCCAGGTTCTCTGAAAGTGGAGACAATGCTGTTAATTGTTGAGCCCTCTCAGTGGCCCCACACATCTTTAAATTTTTAGAAGTATATGTGAGGCTGTGTTTATGTACATCATATGCAGACCATAAGAGGGATTTAGATTCTCCAGAATCTGACACCCTCTTCTGGAGTGTCTGAAGACAGCTACAGTGTACTTATATCTAATAAATACATAAATAAATATATAAATAAACATTTTTTTAAAAAGGATAAGAAAGAAAGAAAGACCAGGCAGGCCTGCCATCCTTATCACTGTCTGTATGTCTGTCTGTCTGATCCCCTGGAACTGGAGATGGGCCACCATATAGTTGCTGGTAGTTGATCCCAGGTACTCTGGAAGAGGAGACAATGCTGTTAATTGTTGAGCCCTTTCAGTGGCCCCACACTTCTTTAAATATTTAGAAGTATAAATGAGGCTGTGTTTATGTACATCATATTCAGATTATAAGAGGATTTAAATTCTCCAGAATCTGACACCCTCTACTGGAGTGACTGAAGACAGCTACAGTGTACTTATATATAATAAATACATAAGTAAATAAATAAATAAATAAACATTTTTTAAAAAGGATAAGATAGAAAGTAAGACCAGGCAGGCCTGCCATCCTTATCTCTGTCTGTCTGTCTGTCTGTCTGTCTGATCCCCTGGAACTGGAGATGGGCTACCATAAAGTTGCTGGTAGTTGATCCCAGGTTCTCTGAAAGAGGAGACAATGCTGTTAATTGTTGAGCCCTATCAGTGGCCCTACCCATCTTTAAATATTTAGAAGTATATGTGAGGCTGTGTTTATGTACATCATATGCAGACCATAAGAGGGATTTAGATTCTCCAGAATCTGACACCCTCTTCTGGAGTGTCTGAAGACAGCTACAGTGTACTTATATCTAATAAATACATAAATAAATAAATAAATAAATAAATAAATAAATAAACATTTTTTTAAAAAGGATAAGAAAGAAAGTAAGACCAGGCAGGCCTGCCATCCTTATCTCTGTCTGTCTGTCTGTCTGTCTGTCTGATCCCCTGGAACTGGAGATCGGCCACCATATAGTTGCTGGTAGTTGATCCCAGGTTCTCTGTAAGAGGAGACAATGCTGTTAATTGTTGAGCCCTTTCAGTGGCCCCACCCATTTTTAATTTTTAGAAGTATATGTGATGCTGTGTTTATGTACATCATATTCAGACCATAAGAGGGATTTAGATACTCTAGAATCTGTCACCCTCTTCTGGAGTGTCTGAAGACGGCTACAGTGTACTTATATCTAATACATAAATAAATAAATAAATAAATAAATAAATAAATAAATAAATAAACATTTTTTAAAAAGTATAAAAAATAAAGAAAGACCAGGCAGGCCTGCCATCCTTATCTCTGTCTCTCTGTCTGTCTGTCTGATCCACTGGAACTGGAGATGGGCCACCATAAGGTGCTGGTAGTTTATCCCAGGTTCTCTGAAAGAGGAGACAATGCTGTTAATTGTTGAGCCCTCTCAATGGCCCCACACATCTTTAAATTTTTAGAAGTATATGTGAGGCTGTGTTTATGTACATCATATGCAGACCATAAGAGGGATTTTGATTCTCCAGAATCTGACATCCTCTTCTGGAGTGTCTGAAGACAGCTACAGTGTACTTATATCTAATAAATACATAAATAAATATATAAATAAACATTTTTTAAAAAGGATAAGAAAGAAAGAAAGACCAGGCAGGCCTGCCATTTTTATCACTGTCTGTATGTCTGTCTGTCTGATCCCCTGGAACTGGAGATGGGCCACCATATAGTTGCTGGTAGTTGATCCCAGGTACTCTGGAAGAGGAGACAATGCTGTTAATTGTTGAGCTTTTAGAGTGGCCACACCCTTCTTTAAATTTTTAGAAGTATATGTGAGGCTGTGTGGGGCCACTGAAAGTCACATAGAGAGACAGAGAGATACATTGAGAGAGACAGAGAGACAGAGAGAGACACAGAGAGAGACACAGAGAGACACAGAGAGAGACACACAGAGAGACAGAGACAGACAGAGAGAGACAGAGAGAGACAGAGAGAGACAGATATAGAGACAGAGAGAGACAGAGAGAGACAGAGAGACAGAGAGAGAGACAGAGAGAGACAGAGAAAGACAGAGTGAGACAGAGAGACACAGAGAGAGACAGAGATACACAGAGTGAGAAAGAGAGAGAGACAGAGAGAGACAGAGAGAGAGACAGAGAGAGAGACAAAGAGAGACAGAGAGAGACAGAGTGAGACAGAGAGAGACAGAGAGAGAGAGACAGAGAGAGACAAAGAAAAACACAGAGAGACAGAGAGAGACAGAGAGAGACAGAGAGAGACAGAGAGAGACAGAGAGAGACCAAGAAAAACACAGAGAGAGACAGAGAGAGGCAGAGAGATACAGAGAGAGTCAGAGAGACAAAGAGAGACAGAGTTAGAGACAGAGAGAGACAGAGAGAGAAACAGAGAGAGACAGAGACACACAGAGAGAGACACAGAGAGAGACAGAGAGAGAGACACAGAGAGACAGAGACAGACAGAGAGAGACAGAGATAGAGACAGAGAGAGACAGAGAGAGAGACAGAGAGAGACAGAAATATACAGAAGGACAGAGAGAGACAGAGAGAGACAGAGAGAGACAGAGAGACAGAGATAGAGACAGAGAAAGACAGAGAGAGACACAGAGAGAGACTGAGGAAGTCAGAGAGAGAGACACAGAGAGACATAGAAGAGACAAAGAAAGTCACAAGAGAGACAGAAAGAGTCAGACATAGAGACAAAGAAAGACAGAGGGAGATACTGAGAGAGAGAGACAGAGAGAGACAGAGAGAGAAACAGAGACAGAGACACACAGAGAGAGACACAGAGAGAGACAGAGAGAGAGACACAGAGAGACAGAGACAGACAGAGAGAGACAGAGAGAGACAGAGATAGAGACAGAGAGAGACAGAGAGAGATAGAGAGAGACACAAAGAGACAGAGAGAGACAGAGAGAGACAAAGAAAGACAGAGAGAGACAGAGAGAGACAGAGAGATACAGAGAGAGAGACAGAGAGAGACAGAAAGATACAGAAGGACAGAGAGAGACAGAGAGAGACAGAGAGACAGAGATAGAGACAGAGAAAGACAGAGAGAGACACAGAGAGAGACTGAGGGAGACAGAGAGAGAGACACAGAGAGACATAGAAGAGACAAAGAATGTCACAAGAGAGACAGAAAGAGTCAGACATAGAGACAAAGAAAGACAGAGGGAGATACTGAGAGAGAGAGACAGAGAGAGACAGAGAGATACAGACAGAGAGACAAAGAGAGACAGAGAGAGACAGAGAGAAAGAGAGAGACAGAGAGAGTCAGAGAGAGACAGAGATAGAGACAGAGAGAGACAGAGAGAGCGACAGAGAGAGACAGAGACAGAGTGAGAAATACAGAGAGAGACAGAGTTAGAGAGAGAGACAGAGAGAGACAGAGAGAGAGACAGAGACAGAGAGAGAGACAGAGAGAGACAGAGTGAGACACAGAAAGAGAGAGACAGAGAGAGACAAAGAAAGACACAGAGAGAGACATAGAGAGACAGAGAGATACATTGAGAGAGACATAGAGAGACAGAGAGAGACAGAGATAGAGACAGAGAGAGACAGAGAGAGACACAGAGAGAGACAGAGAGACACAGAGAGACACAGAGAGAGACACAGAGAGACACAGAGAGAGACAGAGATAGACATAGACAGACAGAGACAGACAGAGAGAGACAGAGAGAGACAGAGATAGAGACAGAGAGAGACAGAGAGTGAGACAGAGAGAGACAGAGAGAGAGACACCGAAAGACAGAGAGAGACAGAGAGAGACAATGAAAGACACAGAGAGAGACTAAGAGAGACAGAGAGAGACAGAGAGAGACAGAGAGAGACAAAAAAAGACACAGAGAGAGACAGAGAGAGATATAGATAGAGAAAAAGAAAGACAGAGAGAGACACAGAGAGAGAGACAGAGAGAGACAGAGAGAGACAGAGAGATACAGAGAGAGAGACAAAGAGAGACAGAGAGAGAGACAGAGTGAGACAGAGAGAGAGAGAGAGACTGAGAGAGACAAAGAAAGACACAGAGAGAGACATAGAGAGACAGAGAGATACATTGAGAGAGACAGAGAGAGACAGAGATAGACAGAGAGAGACAGAGAGAGACACAGAGAGAGACAGAGAGACACAGAGAGACACAGAGAGACACAGAGAGAGACAGAGAGAGACACAGAGAGACACAGAGAGAGACACAGAGAGACACAGAGAGACACAGAGAGAGACAGAGAGAGAGACAGAGAGAGACAGAGAGAGACAGAGACAGACAGAGACAGACAGTGAGAGACAGAGAGAGAGACAGAGAGAGACAGAGAGACAGAGAGAGAGACAGAGAGAGACAGAGAGAGACAGAGTGAGACAGAGAGAGACACAGAGTGAGACAGAGATACACAGAGTGAGAAAGAGAGAGAGACATAGAGAGAGACAGAGAGACAGAGAGAGAGACAGAGAGAGACAGAGAGAGACAGAGTGAGACAGAGAGAGAAACAGAGAGAGACAGAGAGAGACAGAGAGATACAGAGAGAGAGACAGAGAGA
The DNA here is from genome assembly GCF_978045245.1 of Mus caroli. Lineage (NCBI taxonomy): Eukaryota > Metazoa > Chordata > Mammalia > Rodentia > Muridae > Mus > Mus caroli. Next base: position 12,925 of record NW_028227528.1, on the reverse strand, counting down.
GACATAAAGAGTCAGAAGGACAGAGAGAGACAGAGAGAGACAGAGATAGAGACAGAGAAAGACAGAGAGAGACACAGAGAGAGACAGAGAAAGACAGAGAGAGACAGACAGTGAGACAGAGAGAGACAGAGAGAGACAAAGAAAGACACAGAGAGAGACAGAGCGAGACAGAGATCGAGACAGAGAAAGAGAGAGACACAGAGAGAGAGACAGAGACAGACAGAGAGATACAGAGAGAGAGACAGAGAGAGACAGAGAGAGACAGAGAGAAAGAGAGAGACAAAGAGAGTCAGAGAGAGACAGAGATAGAGACAGAGTGAGACAGAGACAGAGTGAGAAAGACAGAGAGAGACAGAGATAGAGAGAGAGACAGAGAAAGACACAGAGAGAGACAGAGAGAGACAGAGAGAGACAAAGAAAGACAG
>NW_028227528.1:0-7500 GCF_978045245.1 Mus caroli | reverse complement strand
TTCTGTTTCCTGCAGTGTGATTTTCTCATTTTCCAAGTTTTTCAGGTTTTTTCGTAATTCTGGGTCTTACAGTGTGATTTTCTCGTTTTTCACCTTTTGCAGGGTTTCTTGCCATATTCTGGGTCCAACAGAGTGTATTTTTAATTTTCCACGTTTTTCCGGTTTCTCACCATATTCTGGGTCCAACAGCGCGTATTTTTAATTTTCCACGTTTTTCAGGGTTTCTCGGCATATTCTGGGTCCTAAAGTGTGATTTTCTCATTTTCGAAGTTTTTCAAGTTTTTTCGCAATTCTGGGTCCTACAGTCATTTATTCTCATTTTCCACCTTTTTCAGGTTTTCTCGCCATATTCGGGGTCTTTCAGTGTGAATTTTTAGTTTTTTACTTTTTTCAGGTTTTCTTGCCATATTCTGGGTCATTCAGTGTGAGTTTTTAATTTTCCACGTTTTTCAGGTTTTTTCGTCATATTCTGGGTACTACAGTGTGATTTTTCTCATTTTCTCGTTTTTCAGGTTTTCTTGCCATATTCCAGGTCCTTCAGGGTGAATTTTTAATTTTCCATGTTTTTCAGTATTTCTCGCCATATTCTGGGTAATACAGTGTGAATTTTTAATTTTCCACTTTTTTCATGGTTTCTCGCCATATTCTGTGTCCGACAGTGTGAATTTTTAATTTTCATGTTTTTCAGGGTTACTCAGCATATTCTAGGTCCTGCAGTGTGATTTTCTCATTTTCCACGTTTTATAAATTTTTTCGTAATTCTGGGTCCTACAGTGTGATTTTCTCATTTTCGACGTTTTTCAATTTTTTTCGCAATTCTGGGTCCTATAGTGTGATTTTCTCATTTTCCACCTTTTTCAGGTTTTCTCGACATATTCAGGGTCCTTCAGTGTGAGATTTAAATTTTTTACTTTTTTCAGTGTTTCTCGCCATATTCTGCATCCTACAGTGTGAATTTTAAATTTTTCACGTTTTTCAGGTTTTCTTGCCATGTTCTGTGTCCTACAGTATGAATTTTTAATTTTAAACCTTTTTAAGTTTTTTTCGTCATATTCTGGGTCCTTCAGTGTGATTTTCTCATTTTCCAACTTTTTCAGGTCTTCTCGGCATATTCTGAGTCCTACAGTGTGAATTTTCGATTTTCCACGTTTTTCAAGTTTTCTTGCCATATTCTGTTCCTAGAGTGTGAATTTTTAATTTTCCACTTTTTTCAGTGTTTCTCTCCCTATCCTGGGTTCTACTTTGTGAATATTTAATTTTCCATGTTTTTCAGGTTTTCTCGCCATATTCTGGGTCCTTCAGTGTGAGTTTTTAATTTTCCTCGTTTTTCAGGTTTTCTCGCCATATTCAAGGTCATACAGTGTGATTTTCTCATTTCCACGTTTTTCTTATTTTCTTGCCATATTCCAGGTTCTTCAGTGTGAATTTTTAATTTTCCACGTTTTTCAAGGTTTCTTGCCATATTCTGGTCCTTTAGAGTGAATTTTTAATTTTCAAGATTTTACAGAGTTTCTCAAAATATTCTGTGTCCTCCAGTGTGAATATTTAATTTTCTAGGTTTTACAGGTTTTCTCGCCATATTCTGGGTCCTTCAGTGTGAGATTTTAATTTTCCTCGTTTTTCAGTTTTGCTCGCTATATCCGGGTCCTTGAGTGTGAATTTTTATTTTTCCACATTTTTCAGGTTTCTTCGTCATAATCTGGTTCTACAGTGTGATTTTTTCATTTCCATGTTTTTCAGGTTTTCTCGCCATATTTGGGGTCCTTCAGTGTGAGTTTTTTAATTTTTAGTTTTTAAGGTTTTCTTGCCATATTCTGGGTACTACAGTGTGAATTTTAAATTTTCCACGTTTTTAAGTTATTTCGTCATATTCTGATTATTACAGTGTGATTTTCTCGTTTTTTTCCTTTTTCAGTGTTTCTCGCCATATTCAGGGTCCTATAGTGTGAATATTTAATTTTCAATGTTTTTCAGGTTTTCTCAGCATATTCTGGCTCCTGCAGTGTTATTTTCTCGTTTTCAACCTTTTTCAGGTTTTCTCACAATTCTGGGTCCTACATGTGATTTTCTCATTTTCTACCTTTTTCAGGTTATCTCGCCATAATCTAGGTCCTACAGTGTGAGTTTTTAATTTTCCTCGTTTTTTCAGGTTTTCTCGCCATATTCTGATTCCTTCAGTGTGAATTTTTAATTTTCCACGTTTTTCAGGTTTTTTCATCATATTCTGGGTCCTACAGTGTGATTTTCTCGTTTCCAAGTTTTTCAGGATTTCTTGCCATATTCCAGGTCCTGCAGTGTGAATTTTTAATTTTCCACGTTTTTCAGTATTTCTCCCCATATTTTGGGTAATACAGTGTGAATTTTTAATTTTCCTCGTTTTTCAGGTTTTCTCGCCAAATTCCGGGTCCTTCAGTGTGAATTTTTAATTTTCCACGATTTTCAGGGATTCTCAGCATATTCTGGGTCCTGCAGTGTGATTTTCTCATTTTCCACCTTTTTCATGTTTTCTAGCCATATCCTCATCCATCAGTGTGAGTTTATAGTTATCTACTTTTTTCAGGGTTGCTGGCCGTATTCTGGGTAATACAGTGTGAATTTTTATTGTCCATTTTTTTTCAAGGTTTCTCGCCATAATTTGGGTCTGACAGTGTGAATTTTTAATTTTCACGTTTTTCACGGTTTCTTGGCATATTTTGGGTCCTGAAGAGTGATTTTCTCATTTTCCACGTTTTTAAAGTTTTTTCATAATTCTGGGTCCTACAGTGTGATTTTCTCATTTTCCACCTTTTTCAGGTTTTCTCGCCATATTTGGGGTCCTTCGGTGTGAGTTTGTAATTTTCTACTTTTTTCAGGGTTTCTCGCCATATTCTGGGTCCTACAGCATGTATTTTTAATTTTCCACGTTTTTCAGGGTTACTCGGCATATTCTGGGTCCTACAGTGTGATTTTCTCATTTTTGATATTTTTCAAGTTTTTTGTTTTGCAATTCTGGTCCTACAGTGTGATTTTCTCATTTTCCACCTTTTTCAGGTTTTCTCGCCATATTCCGGGTCCTTCAGTGTGAGTTTTTAATTTTCTAATTCTTTCAGGGTTTCTTGCCATATTCTGGGTCCTACAGCGTGTATTTTTAATTTTCCACGTTTTTCAGGGTTACTCGGCCTATTCTGGGTCCTACAGTGTGATTTTCTCATTTTTGACATTTTTCAAGTTTTTTGTTTCACAATTCTGGATCCTACAGTGTGATTTTCTCATTTTCCACCTTTTTCAGGTTTTCTTGCCATTTTCGGGGTACTTCAGTGTGAGTTTTTAATATTCTACTTTTTACAGGGTTAATCGCCATATTCTGTGTCCTACAGTGTGATTTTTAAATTTTCCACGTTTCTCTGGGTTTCTCGCCATATTCTGGTCCTACAGTGTGAATTTTTAATTTTAAAACGTTTTTAAGTTTTTTTTCGTCATGTTCTGTGTCCTACACTGTGAAATGCTCATTATCCAACTTTTTCAGGTTTTCTCAGCATATTCTGGGTCCTTCAGTGTGAATATTTAATTTTCCATGTTTTTCATGTTTTCTCTCCATATTCCGGGTCCTTCAGTTTGTGTTTTTAATTTTCCTCGTTTTTCAGGTTTTCTTGTCATATTCCCGGTCCTTCAGTGTGAATTTTTAATTTTCCTCGTTTTTCAGATTTTTTCGTCATATTCTTGGTCCTAGAGTGTGATTTTCTCATTTCCACGTTTTTCAGGATTTCTCCCCGTATTTGGGGTCCTTCAGTGTGAGTTTTTGATTTTCTACTTTTTCAGGGTTTCTCAATATATTCTGGTTCCTACAGCGTGTATTTTATTTTTCCACGTTTTTCAAGGGTTTCTCCGCATATTCTGGGTCCTACAGTGTGATTTTTTTTTATTTTATTTTCGACGGTTTTCAAGTTTTTTCGCAATTCTGGGTCCTACAGTGTGATTTTCTCATTTTCCACCTTTTTTCAGGTTTTCTCGCCATATTCGGGGTCCTTCAGTGTGAGTTTCTAATTTCCTAATTTTTCAAGTTTTTTCGTAATTCTAGGTCCTACAGTGTGGTTTTCTCATTTTCCACCTTTTTCAGTTTTTTTTCGCCATATTTGGGGTCCTTCAGTGTGAGCTTTTAATTTTCTACTTTTTTCAGGGTTTTTCGCCATATTCTGGGTCCTTCAGTTTGAATTTTTAATGTTCCTTGTTTTTCTGGTTTTCTTGCCATATTCCAGGTCCTTCAGTGTGAATTTTTACTTTTCCTCGTTTTTTAGTATTTCTTGCCATATTCTGGGAAATACAGTGTGAATTTTTAATTTTCATGTATTCAGTGTTTCTAGGCATATTCTGGGTCCTCCACTGTGATTTTCTCATTTTCGATGTTTTTCAAGTTTTTTCGTTAATCACTGTGATTTCTCATTTTCCACCTTTCAGGGTTCCTCGCCATATTTTGGGTCCTTCAGTGTGAGTTTTTAATTTTCTAATTTTTTCAGGTTTTCTCGCCATATTCTGGGTCCTATTGTGTATATTTTTAATTTTCCACGTTTTTCAGGGTTTCGTGGCATATTCTTGGTTCTACACTGTGATTATCTCATTTTCCACCTTTTTCAGGTTTTCTCTCCATATTCGGGGTCCTTCAGTGTGAGTTTTTAATTTTCTACTTTTTTCAGGGTTTCTCGCCATATTCTGGGTCCTACAGTGTGATTTTCTCATTTAGGACTTTTTACAAATTTTTTCGCAATTCTGGGTCCTACAGTGTGATTATTATCATTTTTAAACTTTTTCAGGTTTTCTCGCCATATTCGGGATCCTTCAGTGTGAGGTTTTAATTTTCCTCGTTTTTCAGGTTTTCTCGACATATTCTGGGTCCTTCAGTGTGAATTTTTAATTTTCACGTTTTTCAGGGTTTCTCTACATATTCCGGGTCCTTCAGTGTGAATTTTTTATTTTCCACGTTTTTCAGGTTTTTTCGTTATATTCTGGGTCTTACAGTGTGATTTTCTCATTTCCATGTTTTTCAGGTTTTCTAGCCATATTCCACGTCCTTCAGTGTGAATTTTTAATTTTCCAGGTTTTTCAGTATTTCTTGCCATATTCTGGGTAATACAGTGTGATTTTCTCATTTTCCACTTTTTTCAGGTTTAATCGCAATATTTGGGGTCCTTCAGTGTGAGTTTTTAATTTTGTACTTTTTCAGGGTTTCTGGCCATATTCTGGGTCCTATAGTGTGTGTTTTTAATTTTCCACGTTGTTCATGGTTTCTTGGCACATTCTGGGTCCTACAGTGTGATTTTCTCATTTTCGATATTTTTCATGTTTTTTTCGCAATTCTGGGTCCTACAGTGTGATTATTCTCATTTTCCACCTTTCAGGTTTTCTCGCCATATTCGGGGTCTTTCAGTGTGAATTTTTAATTTTCTACTTTTTTCAGGTTATCTCGCCATATTCTGGGTCCTTCAGTGTGATTTTTTATTTTTTCTGGTTTTGTAGCCATATTCCGGGTCCCTTCAGTGTGAATTTTTAATTTTCCATGTTTTTCAGGAGTTTTCATCATATTCTGGGTCCTACAGTGTGATTTTCTCATTTCCAAGTTTTTCAGGTTTTTGTGCCATATTCCAGGTCCTTCAGTGTAAATTTTTAATTTTCCACATTTTTCAGTGTTTCTCCCCATATTCTGGGTAGCACAGTGTGAATTTTTAATTTTCCACTTTTTTCATGGTTTCTCTTCATGTTCTAGGTCTGACCTTGTGAATTTTTACTTTTCACGTTTTTCAGGGTTTTCTCGCATATTCTGGGTCTTACAGTATGTTTTTCTCATTTTCCCCCCTTTTCAAGTTATTTTCGCAATTTTGTGTCCTACAGTGGGAATTTCTGTTTTTCCACCTTTTTCAGGGTTTCTTGCCATATTCTATGTCCTTAAGTGGGAATTTTTAATTTTCCACTTTTTTCAGGGTTTTTCATCATATTCCAAGTCCTTCAGTGTGAGGTTTTAATTTTCCACGTTTTTCAGGGTTTCTCAACATATTTTGGGTCCTACAGTGTGAATTTTTAATTTTCTACCTTTTTCAAGATTTCTCGCCATATTCTATGTCCTTCCACGTTTTTCAGGTTTTCTGGCCATATTCCAGGTCTTTCTGAGTGAGTTGATAATTTTCCACATTTTTAAGGTTTTCTCCCTATATTCCAAATCCTTGAGTGTGAGTTATTAATTTTCCATGTTTTTCTGGTTTTGTCGCCATATTCCAGGTCTTTCAGTGTGAGGTTTTAATTATCTACTTTTTACAGGGTTTCTTGCCTTATTCTGGGTCCTACAGCGTTTATATTTAATTTTGCATGTTTTTCGGGGTTTCTCGCCATATTCTGGGACCTACAGTGTGATTTTCTCATTTTACAAGTTTTTCAAGTTTTTTTCCAATTCTGGGTCCTACAGTGTGATTTTCTCATTTCCACGTTTTTCAGGGTTTCTCAGCATTATCTGTGTTCTGCAGTGTGATTTTCTCATTTTCCACGTTTTTCACGTTTTTTTTTTTTTTAATTCTGGGTGCTACAGTGTGATTTTCTCATTTTCCACCTTTATCAGGTTTTCTACCAAATTTGGAGTCCTTCAGTGTGAGTATGTAATTTTCTACTTTTCTCAGGTTTTCTCGCCATATTCTGGGTTCTACAGCGTGTGTTTTTAATTTTCCACGTTTTCAGGGTTTCTCCGCATATTCTCTGTCCTAGAGTGTGATTATTCTCATTTTCCACCTTTTTCAGGTTTTCTGGCCATATTCTGGGTTCTACAGTGTGAGTTTTGAGTTTTCCTCCTTTTTCAGGTTTTCTTGCCATATTCTGGGTCCTACATAGTGAGTTTTGATTTTTCCTCGTTTTTCAGGTTTTATTGCGATGTTCTGGGTCCTTTAGTGTGAATTTTTAATTTTCTACATTTTTCATGTTCTCTCGCCATATTTGGGTTTCTTCAGTGTGAGTTTTTAATTTTCTAATTTTTCAGGGTTTCTCGACATATTCTGTGTCCTACAGCGTGAGTTTTGAGTTTTCCTCGTTTTTTAGGTTTTCTCGCCATAAGCCAGGCACTTTAGTGTTAATTTTTAATTTTCCTCGTTTTTCATGTTTTTCCGTCATATTATGGGTCCCACAGTGTGATTTTTCTCATTTCCACGTTTTTCAGCTTTTCTTGACATATTCCAGGACCTTCAGTGTGAATTTTAAATTTTCCACGTTTTTCAGTATTTCTCGCCATATTCTGTGTCCAACAGTGTGAATTTTTAATTTTCACGTTTTTCAGGGTTTCTTGGCATTTTCTGGGTCCTGCAGTGTGATTTTCTCATTTTCCACATTTTTCAGGTTTTCTAGCCATATTTGGGGTCCTTCAGTGTGAGTTTGTAATTTTCTACTTTTTTCAGGGTTTCTCGCCATATTCTGGGTCCTACAGCGTGTATTTTTAATTTTCCATGTTTTCAGGGTTTCTCGGCATATTCTGGGTCCTACAGTGTGATTTTC
>NW_028227527.1:145000-154685 GCF_978045245.1 Mus caroli | reverse complement strand
AAAACTTGAAAACCGTCGAAAATAAAAAAAAAAATCACACTGTAGGACCCAGAATATGCGGAGAAACCCTTGAAAAACGTGGAAAAATAAAATACACGCTGTAGGAACCAGAGTATATTGAGAAACCCTGAAAAAGTAGAAAATCAAAAACTCACACTGAAGGACCCCAAATACGGGGAGAAATCCTGAAAAACGTGGAAATGAGAAAATCACACTCTAGGACCAAGAATATGACGAAAAAATCTGAAAAACGAGGAAAATTAAAAATTCACACTGAAGGACCGGGAATATGGCAAGAAAACCTGAAAAACGAGGAAAATTAAAAACACAAACTGAAGGACCCGGAATATGGCGAGAAAACATGAAAAACATGGAAAATTAAATATTCACACTGAAGGACCCAGAATATGCTGAGAAAACCTGAAAAAGTTGGATAATGAGCATTTCACAGTGTAGGACACAGAACATGACGAAAAAAAACTTAAAAACGTTTAAAATTAAAAATTCACACTGTAGGACCAGAATATGGCGAGAAACCCAGAGAAACGTGGAAAATTTAAAAATCACACTGTAGGACACAGAATATGGCGATTAACCCTGTAAAAAGTAGAATATTAAAAACTCACACTGAAGTACCCCGAAAATGGCAAGAAAACCTGAAAAAGGTGGAAAATGAGAAAATCACACTGTAGGATCCAGAATTGCGAAACAAAAACTTGAAAAATGTCAAAAATGAGAAAATCACACTGTAGGACCCAGAATAGGCCGAGTAACCCTGAAAAACGTGGAAAATTAAAAATACACGCTGTAGGACCCAGAATATGGCAAGAAACCCTGAAAGAATTAGAAAATTAAAAACTCACACTGAAGGACCCGGAATATGGCGAGAAAACCTGAAAAAGGTGGAAAATGAGAAAATCACACTCTAGGACCAGAATTGCAAAACAAAAAACTTGAAAAATATCAAAAATGAGAAAATCACACTGTAGGACCCAGAATATGCCGAGTAACCCTGAAAAACGTGGAAAATTAAAAATACATGCTGTAGGACCCAGAATATGGCGAGAAACCCTGAAAAAAGTAGAAAATTACAAACTCACACCGAAGGACCCCAAATATGGCGAGAAAACCTGAAAAAGGTGGAAAATGAGAAAATCACACTGTAGGACCCAGAATTACGAAAAAACTTTAAAAACGTGGAAAATGAGAAAATCACTCTTCAGGACCCAAAATATGCCAAGAAACCGTGAAAAACGTGAAAATTAAAAATTCACACTGTCAGACCCACATTATGGCGAGAAACCTTGAAAAAAATTGGACAATAAAAATTCACACTGTATTACCCAGAATACGGCCAGCAACCCTGAAAAAAGTAGATAACTATAAACTCACACTGATGGACGAGGATATGGCTAGAAAACATGAAAAAGGTGGAAAATGAGAAAATCGCACTGCAGGACCCAGAATATGCTGAGAATCCCTGAAAATCGTGGAAAATTAAAAATTCACACTGAAGGACCCGTAATTTGGCGAGAAAACCTGAAAAATGAGGAAAATTAAAAATTCACACTGTATTACCCAAAATATGGGGAGAAATACTGAAAAACGTGGAAAATTAAAAATTCACACTGCAGGACCTGGAATATGGCAAGAAATCCTGAAAAACTTGGAAACGAGAATATCACACTGTAGGACCCAGAATATGATGAAAAAACCTGAAAAAGGTGGAAAATTAAAAATTCACACTGAAGGAATCAGAATATGGTGAGAAAACCTGAAAAAACGAGGAAAATTAAAAACTCACACTGTAGGACCTAGATTATGGCAAGATAACCTGAAAAAGGTGGAAAATGAGAAAATCACATGTAGGACCCAGAATTGTGAGAAAACCTGAAAAAGGTTGAAAACGAGAAAATAACACTGCAGGAGCCAGAATATGCTGAGAAAACCTGAAAAACATTGAAAATTAAATATTCACACTATAGGACCCTGAATATGGCGAGAAACACTGAAAAAGGAAAAAAACGAGAAAATCACACTGTAATAATCAGAATATGACGAAGTAACTTAAAAACGTGGAAAATTTAAAATTCACACTGTAGTACCCAGAATATGGCAAGAAAACCTTAAAAACTAGAAATTAAAAAACTCACACTGAAGGACCCCAAATATGGCGAGAAAACCTGAAAAACATGGAAATGAAAAAATCACACTGTAGAACCAGATTATGACGAAGAAACCTGAAAAATGTGGAAAAATAAAAATTCACACTCAAGGACCCGGATATAGCGAGCAAAACTGAAAAACGAGGAAAATTAAAATCTCACACTGAAGGACCCAGAATATGGCGAGAAAACCTGTAAAACCTAGAAAATTAAATATTCACACTGGAGGACACAGAATATTTTGAGAAACTCTGTAAAATCTTGAAAATTAAAAATTCACTCTAAAGGACCAGAATATGGCAAGAAACCTTGAAAAACGTGGAAAATTAAAAATTCACACTGAAGAACCTGGAATATGGCAAGAAAATAAGAAAAACGTGGAAATGAGAAAATCACACTGTATGACCTTGAATATGGCGAGAAAACCTGAAAAACGAGGAAAATTAAAAACTCACACTGAAGGACCCAGAATATGGCGAGAAAACCTGAAAAACATGGAAAATTAAATATTCACAAAGTAGAACCCAGGATAGGGAGAGAAACACTGAAAAAAGTGGAAAATTAAAAATTCACACTCTAGGAACAGAATATGGCAAGAAAACTTGAAAAACGTGGAAAATCGAAAATTCACACTGTAGGACTCAGAATATGCCGAGAAGACCTGAAAAAGTTGGAAAATGAGAAAATCACACTGAAGGACCGAGAATATGACGAAAAAAACTTAAAAAGGTTTAAAATTAAAAATTCATACTGTAGGACACAGAACATGGCAAGAAAACCTGAAAAACGTGAAAAATTTAAAATTCACACTGTAGGATGCAGAATATGGCGAGAAACACTGAAAAAAGTAAAAAATTTAAATCTCACACTGAAGGACCCTGAATATGTCGAGAAAACCTGAAAAAGGTGGAAAATGAGAAAATCACACTATAGGACCCAGAATTGCGAAAAAAATTGAAAAACGTCGAAAATGAGAAAATCACACTGTAGGACCCAGAATATGCCGAGAAACCCTGAAAAATGTGCAAAATTAAACATACACGCTGTAGGACCCAGAATATGGCAACAAACCATGAAAAAACTAAAAAACTAAAAACTCACACTGAAGGACCACGAATATGGTGAGAAAACATGAAAAAGGTGGTTAATGACAAAATCAACTGTAGGACCCAGAATATGATGAAAAAAACTTAAAAACGATTAAAATTAAAAATTCACACTGTAGGACCCCGAATATGGTGAGAAAATCTGAAAATGTTTAAAAATGAGAAAAATACACTGTAGGACCCAGAATATGCTGAGAAACCCAGAAAAACGAGGAAAAATAAAAATATGCTTTGAAGGAGCCAGATTATGACAGGAAACCCTGAAAAAAGTAGAAAATTAAAAACTTACACGGAAGGACCCTGAATATGGCAAGAATACCTGAAAAAGGTGGAAATAGAGAATAATCACACTGTAGGACACAGAATTGCGAAAAAACATGAAAAACGTAGAAAATGAGAAAATCACACTGTAGGACCCAGAATTACGAAAAAATTTATAAAACGTGGAAAATGAGAAAATCACACTGCAGGACCTAGAATATGCTGAGTAACCCTGAAAAACATGAAAATTAAAAATTCACACTGTCGGACACAGAATATGGCGAGAAACCATGAAAAAAAGTGTAAAATTAAAAATTCACACTGTATTACCCAGAATATGGCGAGAAATACTGAAAAACATGGAAAATTAAAAATTCACCCTGAAGGACCTGGAATATGGCAAGAAAACCTGAAAAACGAGAAAATGAGAAAAATCACACTGTAGTACCCAGAATATGACGAAAAAACCTGAAAAACGTGGAAAATTAAAATCTCACACTGAATGACCCAGAATATGGCAAGAAAACCTGAAAAAAGTAAAAAAACTAAAAATTCACACTGAAAGACCCCGAATATGGCGAGAAAACCTGAAAAAGGTGGAAAATGAGAATAAATGACTGTAGGACCCAGAATTGCGAAAAAACTTGAAAAACTTCGAAAATGAGAAAATCACACTTTAGGACCCAGAATATGCCGAGAAACCCTGAAAAACGTGGAAAATTAAAAATACGCGCTGTTGGACCCAGAATATGGTGAGAAACCGGAAAAACGTGGAAAATTAAAAATACACTCTGTTGGACCCAGAATATGGCAAGAAACCCTGCAAAAGGTGAAAAATGAGAAAATCACACTGTAAGACCCAGAATTATGAAAAAACCTGAAAAACTTGGAAAATGAGAAAATCACACTGCAGGAAACAGAATATGCCGAGAAACCCTGAAAAACGTGGAAAATTAAAAATTCACACTGAAGGACCCGGAATATAGCGAGAAAACCTGAAAAAGGTGGAAAATGAGAAAATCACATGTAGAACCCAGAATAGCGAAAAAACTTGAAAAAGGTGAAAAATGAGAAAATCATACTGCAGGACCCAGAATATGCTGAGAAACCCTGATAATCATGGAAAATTAAATGTTCACACTGTAGGACCCAGAATATGCCTAGAAACCCTTGAAAAACTTGGAAAAATAAAATACACGCTGTAGGAACCAGAATATATTGAGAAACCCTGAAAAAGTAGGAAATCAAAAACTCACACTGAAGGACCCCGAATATGGGGAGAAATCCTAAAAAACGTGGAAATGAGAAAATCACACTCTAGGACCCAGAATATGACGAAAAAACCTGAAAAACATGGAAAATTAAAAATTCACACTGAAGGTCCGGGAATATGGTGAGAAAACCTGAAAAACGAGGAAAATTAAAAACACAAACTGAAGGACCCAGAATATGGCGAGAAAACATGAAAAACATGGAAAATTAAATATTCACACTGTAGGACCCAGAATATGGCGAGAAACACTGAAAAAGGAGGAAAATGAGAAAATCACACTATAGGACCAGAATATGGCAAGAAACCTTGAAAAACGTGGAAAATTAAAAATTCACAATGTAAGACCCAGAATATGCTGAGAAAATTTGAAAAAGTTGGATAATGAGAATATCAAACTGTAGGACCCAGAACATGACGAAAAAAACTTAAAAACGTTTAAAATTAAAAAATCAAACTGTAGGACCTGAATATGGCGAGAAACCCTGAGAATCGTGGAAAATTTAAAAATCACACTGTAGGACGCAGAATATGGCGATTAACCCTGTAAAAAGTGGAATATTAAAAACTCACACTGAAGTACCCCGAAATTGGCAAGAAAACCTGAAAAAGGTGGAAAATGAAAAAAATCACACTGTAGGACCCAAAATATGCTGAGTAACCCTGAAAAACTTGGAAAATTAAAAATACACGCTGTAGGACCCAGAATATGGCAAAAAATCCTGAAAGAATTAGAAAATTAAAAACTCACACTGAAGGAACCGGAATATGGCAAGAAAACCTGAAAAAGTGGAAAGTCTCTCTCTGTCTCTCTCTCTATGTCTCTCTCTTTCTCTCTCTTTCTCTATCTCTGTCTCTCTCTATTTCTCTCTGTCTCTATCTGTCTCTCTCTCTGTCTCTCTCTGTCTCTCTCTCTCTCTGTCTCTCTCTTTCCCTCTCTCTGTCTCTCTCTGTCTCTATCTCTGTCTCTCTCTGTCTCTCTGTCACTCTGTCTCTCTCTGTCTCTCTCTGTCCCTCTCTGTCTCTCTCTGTGTCTTTCTTTGTCTCTCTCTGTCTCTCCCTGTCTCTCTCTGTCTCTCTCTTTATGTCTCTCTCTGTCTCTCTCTTTCTCTCTCTCTGTATCTCTCTGTCTCTCTCTGTCTCTCTCTGTGTCTTTCTTTGTCTCTCTCTGTCTCTCTTTGTCTCTCTCTGTCACTCTTTCTATGTCTCTCTCTGTCTCTCTCTTTCTCTATCTCTGTCTCTCTCTGTTTCTCTCTGTCTCTATCTCTCTGTGTGTCTCTTTCTTTCCCTCTCTCTGTCTCTATCTCTTTCTCTCTCTGTCTCTCTCTGTCTCTCTCTGTGTCTTTCTTTGTCTCTCTCTGTCTCTCTGTCTCTCTCTGTCTCTCTCTGTGTCTCTCTCTCTCTGTCTCTCTCTGTCTCTCTCTGTGTCTTTCTTTGTCTCTCTCTGTCTCTCTGTCTCTCTCTGTCTCTCTCTGTGTCTCTCTCTATCTGTCTCTCTCTGTCTCTCTCTGTCTCTCTCTGTCTCTCTCAATGTATCTCTCTGTCTCTCTATGTCTCTCTCTGTGTCTTTCTTTGTCTCTCTCTGTCTCTCTCTGTCTCTCTGTCTCTCTGTGTGTCTCTCTCTGTCTCTCTCTCTATCTCTGTCTCTCTCTGTCTTTCTCACTCTGTCTCTGTCTCTCTCTGACTCTCTCACTCTGTCTCTGTCTCTCTCTGACTCTCTCTGTCTCTCTCTTTCTCTCTGTCTCTCTCTGTCTCTCTCTTTCTCTCTGTCTCTCTCTTTCCCTCTCTCTGTCTCTCTCTGTCTCTATCTCTGTCTCTCTCTGTCCTTCTGACTCTTTCTGTCTCTCTCTGTCTCTCTCTCTGTCTCTCTCTGTCTCTCTCCTTCTCTCTCTCTGTCTCTCTCTTTCCCTCTCTCTGTCTCTCTCTGTCTCTATCTCTGTCTCTCTCTGTCTCTCTCTGTCACTCTGTCTCTCTCTGTCTCTCTCTGTCTCTCTCTGTCTATCTGTCACTCTCTGTCTCTCTCTCTGTATCTCTCTGTCTCTGTCTTTCTCTGTGTCTTTCTTTGTCTCGCTCTGTCTCTCTCTGTCTCTCTCTGTTTCTCTCTCTATGTCTCTCTTTGTCTCTCTCTTTCTCTATCTCTGTCTCTCTCTGTTTCTCTCTGTCTCTAACTGTCTCTCTCTCTGTCTCTCTCTGTCTCCCTCTGTCTCTCTCTGTCTCTCTCTTTCCCTCTCTCTGTCTCTCTCTGTCTCTATCTCTGTCTCTCTCTGTCTCTCTCTGTCACTCTGTCTCTCTCTGTCTCTCACTGTCTCTCTCTGTCTCTCTCTGTCTATCTGACTCTCTCTGTCTCTCTCTGTCTCTCTCTCTTTCTCTGTCTCTGTCTCTCTCTGTCTCTCTCTGTCACTCTGTCTCTCTCTGTTTCTCTCTGTCTCTATCTGTCTCTCTCTCTGTCTCTATCTGTCTCTCTCTGTCTTTCTCTGTCCCTCACTCTGTATCTCTCTGTCTCTATCTCTGTCTCTCTCTGTCTCTCTCTGTCACTCTGTCCCTCTCTGTCTCTCTCTGTCTCTCTCTCTATCTCTCTCTCTGTCTCTCTCTGTCTAACTCTATCTGTCTCTGTCTCTCTCTGTCTCCATCTGTCACTCTGTCTGTCTCTCTCTGTCTCTCTCTGTCCCTTCTGTCTCTATCTCTGTATCTCTCTGTCTCTCTCTCTGTCTCTCTCTGTGTCTCTGTCTCTCTCTGTCTCTCTCTGTCTCTCTCAATGTATCTCTCTGTCTCACTATGTCTCTCTCTGTGTCTTTCTTTGTCTCTCTCTGTCTCTTTCTGTCTCTCTCTGTGTCTCTCTCTGTCTCTCTCTCTCTATCTCTATCTCTCTCAGTCTTTCTCACTCTGTCTCTGTCTCTCTCTGTCCCTCTCTCTGTCTCTCTGTCTCTATCTCTGTCTCTCTCTGACTCTCTCTGTCTCTCTCTTTCTCTCTGTCTCTCTCTGTCTCTCTCTCTTTATCTCTCTGTCTCTCTCTGTCTCTCTCTGTCTCTCTCTCTCTGTGTCTCTCTCTGTCTTTCTCTGTCTCTATCTCTGTCTCTCTCTGTCTTTCTCTGGGTCTTCCTTTGTCTCTCTCTGTCTGTCTCTGTCTCACTCTCTGTCTTTCTCTGTCTCTCTCTCTGTCTCGCTCTGTCTTTTTCTGTCTCTATCTCTATCTCTCTCTGTCTCTCTCTGTCCTTCTGACTCTTTCTGTCTCTATCTGTCTCTCTCTCTGTGTCTCTCTGTGTCTCTCTGTCTCTCTCTATGTCTTTCATTGTCTCTCTCTGTCTCTCTCTGTCTATCTCTCTGTCTCTCTCTGTCTCTCTCTGTCTCTCTCTGTCTCTATCTCTGTCTCTCTCTGTCTCTCTCTGTCTCTCTATGTCTCTCTTAATGTATCTCTCTGTCTCTGTATGTCTCTCTCTGTGTCTTTCTTTGTCTCTCTCTGTCTCTCTCTCTCTCTCTGTGTCTCACTCTGTCTCTCTCTGTCTCTGTCTCTCTCTCTGTCTCTGTCTCTCTCTCTGTCTCTCTCTCTAAATCTGTCTCTCTCTGTATTTCTCACTCTGTCTCTGTCTCTCTCTGTCCCTCTCTCTGTCTCTCTCTGTCTCTATCTCTGTCTCTCTCTGACTCTCTCTGTCTCTCTCTTTCTCTCTGTCTCTCTCTGTCTCTCTTTGTCTCTCTCTCTGTATCTCTCTGTCTCTCTCTGTCTCTCTCTCTCAGTGTCTCTCTCTGTCTTTCTTTGTCTCTATGTCTGACTTTCTCTGTCTCTCTCTGTGTCTTTCTTTGTCTCTTCTATGTCTCTCTCTGTCTCTCTCTCTGTCTCCCTCAGTCTTTCTCTGTGTCTCTCTCTGTTTTTCTCTGTCTCTATCTCTGTCTCTCTGTCTCTCTCTGTCACTCTCTGTCCTTCTGTATCTTTCTGTCTTCTCTGTCTCTCTCTCTGTTTCTCTCTGTCTCTCTCTGTCTCTCTGTGTCTTTCTTTTGTCTCTCTCTGTCTCTCTCTGTCTCTCTGTGTCTCACTCTCTGTCTCTCTCTGTCTCTCTCTGTCTCTATCTCTGTCTCTCTCTGTCTCTCTCTGTCTCTCTCTGTCTGTCTCTGTCTCCCTGTGTCTCTCTCTCTGTCTCTCTCTGTCTCCCTGTGTTTTTCTTTGTCTCTCTCTGTCTCTCTCTCTGTCTCTCTCTCTGTCTCTCTCTGTCTCTCTGTCTCTCTGTGTTTTTCTTTGTATCTCTCTGTCTCTCTCTGTTTCTCTCTCTGTCTCACTCTGTCTCTCTCTGTCTCTCTCTGTCTCTCTCTATGTCTCTCTCTCTTTCTCACTCTGTGTATCTCTGTCTCACTCTGTGTCTCTCTCTGTCTCACTCTGTCTCTCTGTCTCTCTCTGTCTCTCTCTCTGTCTCTCTGTCTCTCTCTGTCTCTCTCTGTCTCTCTCTGTCTCTGTCTCTCTCTGTCTGTCTTTGTCTCTCTGTGTGTCTCTCTGTGTGTCTTTCTGTGTCTCTCTCTGTGTCTCTCTGTGTCTCTCTGTCTCTCTCAATGTATCTCTCTGTCTCTCTATGTCTCTCTCTATCTTTCTTTGTCTCTCTCTGTCTCTCTCTGTCTCTCTCTGTGTCTCTCTCTGTCTGTCTCTCTATCTCTGTCTATCTCTGTCTTTTTCACTCTGTCTCTGTCTCTCTCTGTCTCTATCTCTGTCTCTCTCTGACTCTCTCTGTCTCTCTCTTTCTCTCTATCTCTCTCTGTCTCTCTCTGTCTCTCTCTCTGTATCTCTCTGTCTCTCTCTGTCTCTCTCTCTGTGTCTCTCTCTTTCTTTCTCTGTCTCTAAGTCTGTCTCTCTCTGTCTCTCTCTGTGTCTTTCTTTGTCTCTCTCTGTCTCTCTCTGTCTC
>NW_028227527.1:127500-142500 GCF_978045245.1 Mus caroli | reverse complement strand
GTCTCTCTCTGTCTTTCTCTGTCTCTATCTCTATCTCTCTCTGACTCTCTCTGTCCTTCTGACTCTTTCTGTCTCTCTCTCTGTGTCTCTCTGTGTCTCTCTGTCTCTCTCTATGTCTTTCATTGTCTCTTTCTGTCTATCTCTCTGTCTATCTCTCTGTCTCTCTCTGTCTCTCTCTGTCTCTCTCTTTCTCTATCTCTGTCTCTCTCTCTCTCTCTGTCTTTGTCTCTCTGTGTGTCTCTCTGTGTGTCTCTCTGTGTCTCTCTGTCTCTCTCAATGTATCTCTCTGTCTCTCTATGTCTCTCTCTGTCTTTCTTTGTCTCTCTCTGTCTCACTCTGTCTCTCTCTGTCTCTCTCTGTGTCTCTCTCTGTCTCTCTCTCTATCTCTGTCTCTCTCTGTCTTTCTCACTCTGTCTCTGTCTCTCTCTGTCTCTATCTCTGTCTCTCTCTGACTCTCTCTGTCTCTCTCTTTCTCTCTGTCTCTCTCTGTCTCTCTCTGTCTCTCTCTCTGTATCTCAATGTCTCTCTCTGTCTCTCTCTGTGTGTCTCTCTCTTTCTTTCTCTGTCTCTATCTCTGTGTCTCTCTGTCTCTCTCTGTGTCTCTCTCTGTCTCTCTCTGTCTCTCTCTGTCTCTCTCTGTCTCTCTCAATGTATCTCTCTGTCTCTCTATGTCTCTCTCTGTGTCTTTCTTTGTCTCTCTCAGTCTCTCTCTCTCTCTGTCTCACTCTGTCTCTCTCTCTGTCTCTCTTTGTCTCTCTCTCTGTATCTCTCTGTCTCTCTCTGTCTCTCTCTGTCTCTCTCTCTGTGTCTCTCTCTGTCTTTCTTTTTCTCTATCTATATCTCTCTCTGTCTCTCTCTGTGTCTTTTTTGTCTCTCTCTGTCTCTCTCTGTCTCTCTCTGTCTCTCTTAGTCTCTCTCTGTGTCTTTCATTGTCTCTCTCTGTCTCTCTCTGTCTTTCGGTGTCTCTCTCTCTGTCTCTCTCTGTCTCACTCTCTGTCTCTCTCTGTCTCTATCTCTGTCTCTCTCTGTCTGTCTCTGTCTGTCTATGTCTATCTCTGTCTCTCTCTGGGTCTCTCTGTGTCTCTCTCTGTGTCTCTCTGTGTCTCTCTGTCTCTCTCTGTGTCTCTCTCTGTCTCTCTCTGTCTCTATCTCTGTCTCTCTCTGTCTCTCTATGTCTCTCTCAATGTATCTCTCTGTCTCTCTATGTCTCTCTCTGTGTCTTTCTTTGTCTCTCTCTGTCTCTCTCTTTCTGTGTCTCACTCTGTCTCTCTCTGTCTCTGTCTCTGTGTCTCTCTCTGTCTTTCTCTGTCTCTATCTCTATCTCTCTCTGTCTCTCTCTGTCCTTCTGACTCTTTCGGTCTCTCTCTGTGTGTCTCTCTGTGTCTCTCTGTCTCTCTCTATGTCTTTCATTGTCTCTCTCTGTCTATCTCTCTGTCTATCTCTCTGTCTCTCTCTGTCTCTCTCTGTCTCTCTCTTTCTCTATCTCTGTCTCTCTCTGTCTCTCTCTGTCTCTCTATGTCTCTCTTAATGTATCTCTCTGTCTCTGTATGTCTCTCTCTGTGTCTTTCTTTGTCTCTCTCTGTCTCTCTCTGTGTGTCTCACTCTGTCTCTCTCTGTCTCTCTCTGTGTCTCTGTCTCTGTCTCTCTCTCTGTCTCTCTCTCTAAATCTGTCTCTCTCTGTATTTCTCACTCTGTCTCTGTCTCTCTCTGTCCCTCTCTCTGTCTCTCTCTGTCTCTATCTCTGTCTCTCTCTGACTCTCTCTGTCTCTCTCTTTCTCTCTGTCTCTCTCTGTCTCTCTTTGTCTCTCTCTCTGTATCTCTCTGTCTCTCTCTGTCTCTCTCTCTCAGTGTCTCTCTCTGTCTTTCTTTGTCTCTATGTCTGACTCTCTCTGTCTCTCTCTGTGTCTTTCTTTGTCTCTTCTATGTCTCTCTCTGTCTCTCTCTCTGTCTCCCTCAGTCTTTCTCTGTGTCTCTCTCTGTCTTTCTCTGTCTCTATCTCTGTCTCTCTGTCTCTCTCTGTCCTTCTGTATCTTTCTGTCTTCTCTGTCTCTCTCTGTTTCTCTCTGTCTCTCTCTGTCTCTCTGTGTCTTTGTTTGTCTCTCTCTGTCTCTCTCTGTCTCTCTGTGTCTCTCTCTCTGTCTCTCTCTGTCTCTCTCTGTCTCTATCTCTGTCTCTCTCTGTCTCTCTCTGTCTCTCTCTGTCTGTCTCTGTCTCCCTGTGTCTCTCTCTCTGTCTCTCTCTCTGTCTCTCTGAGTTTTTCTTTGTCTCTCTCTGTCTCTCTCTGTCTCTCTCTCTGTCTCTCTCTGTCTCTCTCTCTGTCTCTCTCTCTGTCTCTCACTATGTCTCTCTCTCTTTCTCACTCTGTGTATCTCTGTCTCACTCTGTGTCTCTCTCTGTCTCACTCTGTCTCTCTCTGTCTCTCTCTGTCTCTCTGTCTCTCTCTGTCTCTCTCTGTCTCTATCACTGTCTCTCTCTGTCTCTCTCTGTCTCTCTCTGTCTGTCTTTGTCTCTCTGGGTCTCTCTGTGTCTCTCTCTGTGTCTCTCTCTGTCTCTCTCTGTCTCTATCTCTGTCTCTCTCTGTCTCTCTATGTCTCTCTCAATGTATCTCTCTGTCTCTCTATGTCTCTCTCTGTGTCTTTCTTTGTCTCTCTCTGTCTCTCTCTTTCTGTGTCTCACTCTGTCTCTCTCTGTCTCTCTCTGTCTTTCTCTGTCTCTATCTCTATCTCTCTCTGACTCTCTCTGTCCTTCTGACTCTTTCTGTCTCTCTCTCTGTGTCTCTCTGTGTCTCTCTGTCTCTCTCTATGTCTTTCATTGTCTCTTTCTGTCTATCTCTCTGTCTATCTCTCTGTCTCTCTCTGTCTCTCTCTGTCTCTCTCTTTCTCTATCTCTGTCTCTCTCTCTCTCTCTGTCTTTGTCTCTCTGTGTGTCTCTCTGTGTGTCTCTCTGTGTCTCTCTGTCTCTCTCAATGTATCTCTCTGTCTCTCTATGTCTCTCTCTGTCTTTCTTTGTCTCTCTCTGTCTCACTCTGTCTCTCTCTGTCTCTCTCTGTGTCTCTCTCTGTCTCTCTCTCTATCTCTGTCTCTCTCTGTCTTTCTCACTCTGTCTCTGTCTCTCTCTGTCTCTATCTCTGTCTCTCTCTGACTCTCTCTGTCTCTCTCTTTCTCTCTGTCTCTCTCTGTCTCTCTCTGTCTCTCTCTCTGTATCTCAATGTCTCTCTCTGTCTCTCTCTGTGTGTCTCTCTCTTTCTTTCTCTGTCTCTATCTCTGTCTCGCTCTGTCTCTCTCTGTGTCTTTCTTTGTCTCTCTCTGTCTCTCTCTGTCTCACACTCTGTCTCTCTCTGTCTTTCTCTGTCTCTCTCTGTGTCTCTCTCTGTCTTTCTCTGTCTCTATCTCTGTCTCTCTCTGTCTCTCTCTGTCCTTCTGACTCTTTATGTCTCTCTCTGTCTCTCTCTCTGTATCTCTCTGTCTCTCTCTGTGTCTTTCATTGTATCTCTCTGTCTCTCTCTGTCTCTCTGTCTCTATCTCTGTGTCTCTTTTTCTGTCTCTGTCTGTCTCTGTCTGTCTCTGTCTCTCTCTGTCTCTCTCTCTGTCTCTCTCTGTGTCTCTCTGTGTCTCTCTCTGTGTCTCTCTGTGTCTCTCTCTGTCTCTCTCTGTGTCTCTCTGTGTCTCTCTGTGTCTCTCTGTCTATCTCTGTGTCTCTCTCTGTCTCTCTCTGTCTCTCTCTGTCTCTCTCAATGTATCTCTCTGTCTCTCTATGTCTCTCTCTCTGTATCTCTCTGTCTCTCTCTGTCTCTCTCTCTGTGTCTCTCTCTTTCTTTCTCTGTCTCTATCTCTGTCTCGCTCTGTCTCTCTCTGTGTCTTTCTTTGTCTCTCTCAGTCTCTCTCTCTGTCTCACTCTGTCTCTCTCTCTGTCTCTCTTTGTCTCTCTCTGTATCTCTCTGTCTCTCTCTGTCTCTCTCTCTGTGTCTCTCTCTGTCTTTCTTTTTCTCTATCTATATCTCTCTCTGTCTCTCTCTGTGTCTTTTTTTGTCTCTCTCTGTCTCTCTCTGTCTCTCTCTGTCTCTCTCTGTCTCTCTCTGTCTCTCTTAGTCTCTCTCTGTGTCTTTCATTGTCTCTCAATGTCTCTCTCTGTCTTTCGGTGTCTCTCTCTCTGTCTCTCTCTGTCTCACTCTCTGTCTCTCCCTGTCTCTATCTCTGTCTCTCTCTGTCTCTCTCTGTCGGTCTCTGTCTGTCTATGTCTATCTCTGTCTCTCTCTGTGTCTCTCTGTGTCTCTCTGTCTCTCTCAATGTATCTCTCTGTCTCTCTATGTCTCTCTCTGTCTTTCTTTGTCTCTCTCTGTCTCTCTCTGTCTCTCTCTGTGTCTCTCTCTGTCTCTCTCTCTATCTCTGTCTCTCTCTGTCTTTCTCACTCTGTCTCTGTCTCTCTCTGTCTCTATCTCTGTCTCTCTCTGACTCTCTCTGTCTCTCTCTTTCTCTCTGTCTCTCTCTGTCTCTCTCTGTCTCTCTCTCTGTATCTCTCTGTCTCTCTCTGTCTCTCTCTCTGTGTCTCTCTCTTTCTTTCTCTGTCTCTATCTCTGTCTCGCTCTGTCTCTCTCTGTGTCTTTCTTTGTCTCTCTCTGTCTCTCTCTGTCTCACTCTCTGTCTCTCTCTGTCTTTCTCTGTCTCTCTCTGTGTCTCTCTCTGTCTTTCTCTGTCTCTATCTCTGTCTCTCTCTGTCTCTCTCTGTCCTTCTGACTCTTTATGTCTCTCTCTGTCTCTCTCTCTGTCTCTCTCTGTCTCTCTCTGTCTCTCTCTGTGTCTTTCATTGTCTCTCTCTGACTCTCTCTGTCTCTCTCTGTCTCTCTCTGTCTCTCTCTGTCTCTCTCCGTCTCTATCTCTGTCTCTCTCTGTCTGTCTCTGTCTCTCTCTGTCTCTCTCTGTCTCTCTCTCTTTCTCTCTCTGTGTCTCTCTGTGTCTCTCTGTGTCTCTCTCTGTGTCTCTCTGTGTCTCTCTCTGTCTCTCTCTGTGTCTCTCTGTGTCTCTCTGTGTCTCTCTGTCTCTCTCTGTGTCTCTCTCTGTCTCTCTCTGTCTCTCTCTGTCTCTCTCAATGTATCTCTCTGTCTCTCTATGTCTCTCTCTGTGTCTTTATTGTCTCTCTCAGTCTCTCTCTCTCTCTCTGTCTCAATCTGTCTCTCTCTCTGTCTTTCTTTGTCTCTCTCTCTGTATCTCTCTGTCTCTCTCTGTCTCCCTCTGTCTCTCTCTCTGTGTCTCTCTCTGTCTTTCTTTTTCTCTATCTATATCTCTCTCTTTCTCTCTGTGTGTCTTTTTTGTCTCTCTCTGTCTCTCTCTGTCTCTCTCTCTGTCTCTCTCTGTCTCTCTTAGTCTCTCTCTGTGTCTTTCATTGTCTCTCTCTGTCTCTCTCTGTCTTTCGGTGTCTCTGTCTCTGTCTCTCTCTGTCTCACTCTCTGTCTCTCTCTGTCTCTATCTCTGTCTCTCTCTGTCTCTCTCTGTCTGTCTCTGTCTGTCGATGTCTATCTCTGTCTCACTCTCTGTCTCTCTATGTCTCTCTCTGTCTTTCTTTGTCTCTCTCTGTCTCTCTCTGTCTCTCTCTGTGTCTCTCTCTGTCTCTCTCTCTATCTCTGTCTCTCACTGTCTTTCTCACTCTGTCTCTGTCTCTCTCTGTCTCTATCTCTGTCTCTCTCTGACTCTCTCTGTCTCTCTCTTTCTCTCTGTCTCTCTCTGTCTCTCTCTGTCTCTCTCTCTGTATCTCTCTGTCTCTCTCTGTCTCTCTCTCTGTGTCTCTCTCTTTCTTTCTCTGTCTCTATCTCTGTCTCGCTCTGTCTCTCTCTGTGTCTTTCTTTGTCTCTCTCTGTCTCACTCTCTGTCTCTCTCTGTCTCTCTCTGTGTCTCTCTCTGTCTTTCTCTGTCTCTATCTCTGTCTCTCTCTGTCTCTTTCTGTCCTTCTGACTCTTTATGTCTCTCTCTGTCTCTCTCTCTGTATCTCTCTGTCTCTCTCTGTCTCTCTCTGTGTCTTTCATTGTCTCTCTCTGACTCTCTCTGTCTCTCTCTGTCTCTCTCTGTCTCTCTCTGTCTCTCTCTGTCTCTATCTCTGTCTCTCTCTGTCTGTCTCTGTTTGTCTCTGTCTCTCTCTGTCTCTCTCTGTCTCTCTCTCTGTCTCTCTCTGTGTCTCTCTGTGTCTCTCTGTCTCTCTCTGTGTCTCTCTCTGTCTCTCTCTGTCTCTCTCTGTCTCTCTCTGTCTCTCTCAATGTATCTCTCTGTCTCTCTATGTCTCTCTCTGTGTCTTTCTTTGTCTCTCTCAGTCTCTCTCTCTCTCTCTGTCTCACTCTGTCTCTCTCTCTGTCTCTCTTTGTCTCTCTCTGTATCTCTCTGTCTCTCTCTGTCTCTCTGTCTCTATCTCTGTGTCTCTTTGTCTGTCTCTGTCTGTCTCTGTCTGTCTCTGTCTCTCTCTGTCTCTCTCTCTGTCTCTCTCTGTGTCTCTCTGTGTCTCTCTGTGTCTCTCTCTGTGTCTCTCTGTGTCTCTCTCTGTCTCTCTCTGTGTCTCTCTGTGTCTCTCTGTGTCTCTCTGTCTCTCTCTGTGTCTCTCTCTGTCTCTCTCTGTCTCTCTCTGTCTCTCTCAATGTATCTCTCTGTCTCTCTATGTCTCTCTCTGTGTCTTTCTTTGTCTCTCTCAGTCTCTCTCTCTCTCTGTCTCACTCTGTCTCTCTCTCTGTCTCTCTTTGTCTCTCTCTCTGTCTCTCTCTCTGTCTCTCTCTGTCTCTCTCTGTCTCTCTCTGTGTCTTTCATTGTCTCTCTCTGACTCTCTCTGTCTCTCTCTGTCTCTCTCTGTCTCTCTCTGTCTCTCTCTGTCTCTATCTCTGTCTCTCTCTGTCTGTCTCTGTCTGTCTCTGTCTCTCTCTGTCTCTCTCTGTCTCTCTCTCTTTCTCTCTCTGTGTCTCTCTGTGTCTCTCTGTGTCTCTCTCTGTGTCTCTCTGTGTCTCTCTCTGTCTCTCTCTGTGTCTCTCTGTCTCTCTCTGTCTCTCTCTGTATCTCTCTCTGTCTCTCTCTGTCTCTCTCTGTCTCTCTCAATGTATCTCTCTGTCTCTCTATGTCTCTCTCTGTGTCTTTCTTTGTCTCTCTCAGTCTCTCTCTCTCTCTCTCTGTCTCACTCTGTCTCTCTCTCTGTCTTTCTTTGTCTCTCTCTCTGTATCTCTCTGTCTCTCTCTGTCTCCCTCTGTCTCTCTCTCTGTGTCTCTCTCTGTCTTTCTTTTTCTCTATCTATATCTCTCTCTGTCTCTCTCTGTGTCTTTTTTTGTCTCTCTCTGTCTCTCTCTGTCTCTCTCTGTCTCTCTTAGTCTCTCTCTGTGTCTTTCATTGTCTCTCTCTGTCTCTCTCTGTCTTTCGGTGTCTCTCTCTCTGTCTCTCTCTGTCTCACTCTCTGTCTCTCTCTGTCTCTATCTCTGTCTCTCTCTGTCTCTCTCTGTCTGTCTCTGTCTGTCTATGTCTATCTCTGTCTCACTCTCTGTCTCTCTGTGTCTCTCTCTGTGTCTCTCTGTCTCTCTCAATGTATCTCTCTGTCTCTCTATGTCTCTCTCTGTCTTTCTTTGTCTCTCTCTGTCTCTCTCTGTCTCTCTCTGTGTCTCTCTCTGTCTCTCTCTCTATCTCTGTCTCTCACTGTCTTTCTCACTCTGTCTCTGTCTCTCTCTGTCTCTATCTCTGTCACTCTCTGACTCTCTCTGTCTCTCTCTTTCTCTCTGTCTCTCTCTGTCTCTCTCTGTCTCTCTCTCTGTATCTCTCTGTCTCTCTCTGTCTCTCTCTCTGTGTCTCTCTCTTTCTTTCTCTGTCTCTATCTCTGTGTCTCTCTGTCTCTCTCTGTGTCTCTCTCTGTCTCTCTCTGTCTCTCTCTGTCTCTCTCTGTCTCTCTCAATGTATCTCTCTGTCTCTCTATGTCTCTCTCTGTGTCTTTCTTTGTCTCTCTCAGTCTCTCTCTCTCTCTCTGTCTCACTCTGTCTCTCTCTCTGTCTCTCTTTGTCTCTCTCTGTATCTCTCTGTCTCTCTCTGTCTCTCTCTGTCTCTCTCTCTCTGTGTCTCTCTCTGTCTTTCTTTTTCTCTATCTATATCTCTCTCTGTCTCTCTCTGTGTCTTTTTTTGTCTCTCTCTGTCTCTCTCTGTCTCTCTCTGTTTCTCTCTGTCTCTCTCTGTCTCTCTTAGTCTCTCTCTGTGTCTTTCATTGTCTCTCTCTGTCTCTCTCTGTCTTTCGGTGTCTCTCTCTCTGTCTCTCTCTGTCTCACTCTCTGTCTCTCTCTGTCTCTATCTCTGTCTCTCTCTGTCTCTCTCTGTCTGTCTCTGTCTGTCTATGTCTATCTCTGTCTCTCTCTGTGTCTCTCTGTGTCTCTCTCTGTGTCTCTCTGTGTCTCTCTGTCTCTCTCTGTGTCTCTCTCTGTCTCTCTCTGTCTCTATCTCTGTCTCTCTCTGTCTCTCTATGTCTCTCTCAATGTATCTCTCTGTCTCTCTATGTCTCTCTCTGTGTCTTTCTTTGTCTCTCTCTGTCTCTCTCTTTCTGTGTCTCACTCTGTCTCTCTCTGTCTCTCTCTCTGTCTCTGTCTCTCTCTGTCTCTCTCTGTCTCTCTCTCTAACTCTGTCTCTCTCTGTATTTCTCACTCTGTCTCTGTCTCTCTCTGTCCCTCTCTCTGTCTCTAACTGTCTCTCTATGTCTCTCTTAATGTATCTCTCTGTCTCTGTATGTCTCTCTCTGTGTCTTTCTTTGTCTCTCTCTTTCTCTCTCTCTCTCTCTCTGTCTCACTCTGTCTCTCTCTCTGTCTTTCTTTGTCTCTCTCTCTGTATCTCTCTGTCTCTCTCTGTCTCCCTCTGTCTCTCTCTCTGTGTCTCTCTCTGTCTTTCTTTTTCTCTATCTATATCTCTCTCTATCTCTCTCTGTGTCTTTTTTTGTCTCTCTCTATCTCTCTCTGTCTCTCTCTGTCTCTCTCTGTCTCTCTTAGTCTCTCTCTGTGTCTTTCATTGTCTCTCTCTGTCTCTTTCTGTCTTTCGGTGTCTCTCTCTCTGTCTCTCTCTGTCTCACTCTCTGTCTCTCTCTGTCTCTATCTCTGTCTCTCTCTGTCTCTCTCTGTCTGTCTCGGTCTGTCTATGTCTATCTCTGTCTCACTCTCTGTCTCTCTGTGTCTCTCTCTGTGTCTCTCTGTGTCTCTCTGTCTCTCTCAATGTATCTCTCTGTCTCTCTTTGTCTCTCTCTGTCTTTCTTTGTCTCTCTCTGTCTGTCTCTGTCTCTCTCTGTGTCTCTCTCTGTCTCTCTCTCTATCTCTGTCTCTCACTGTCTTTCTCACTCTGTCTCTGTCTCTCTCTGTCTCTATCTCTGTCACTCTCTGACTCTCTCTGTCTCTCTCTTTCTCTCTGTCTCTCTCTGTCTCTCTCTGTCTCTCTCTCTGTATCTCTCTGTCTCTCTCTGTCTCTCTCTCTGTGTCTCTCTCTTTCTTTCTCTGTCTCTATCTCTGTGTCTCTCTGTCTCTCTCTGTGTCTCTCTCTGTCTCTCTCTGTCTCTCTCTGTCTCTCTCTGTCTCTCTCAATGTATCTCTCTGTCTCTCTATGTCTCTCTCTGTGTCTTTCTTTGTCTCTCTCAGTCTCTCTCTGTCTCTCTCTCTCTGTGTCTCTCTCTGTCTTTCTTTTTCTCTATCTATATCTCTCTCTGTCTCTCTCTGTGTCTTTTTTTGTCTCTCTCTGTCTCTCTCTGTCTCTCTCTGTCTCTCTTAGTCTCTCTCTGTGTCTTTCATTGTCTCTCTCTGTCTCTCTCTGTCTCACTCTCTGTCTCTCTCTGTCTCTATCTCTGTCTCTCTCTGTCTCTCTCTGTCTGTCTCTGTCTGTCTATGTCTATCTCTGTCTCTCTCTGTGTCTCTCTGTGTCTCTCTCTGTGTCTCTCTGTGTCTCTCTGTCTCTCTCTGTGTCTCTCTCTGTCTCTCTCTGTCTCTATCTCTGTCTCTCTCTGTCTCTCTATGTCTCTCTCAATGTATCTCTCTGTCTCTCTATGTCTCTCTGTGTGTCTTTCTTTGTCTCTCTCTGTCTCTCTCTTTCTGTGTCTCACTCTGTCTCTCTCTGTCTCTCTCTCTGTCTCTGTCTCTCTCTCTGTCTCTCTCTGTCTCTCTCTCTAACTCTGTCTCTCTCTGTATTTCTCACTCTGTCTCTGTCTCTCTCTGTCCCTCTCTCTGTCTCTAACTGTCTCTCTATGTCTCTCTTAATGTATCTCTCTGTCTCTGTATGTCTCTCTCTGTGTCTTTCTTTGTCTCTCTCTGTCTCTCTCTCTCTCTCTCTGTCTCACTCTGTCTCTCTCTCTGTCTTTCTTTGTCTCTCTCTCTGTATCTCTCTGTCTCTCTCTGTCTCCCTCTGTCTCTCTCTCTGTGTCTCTCTCTGTCTTTCTTTTTCTCTATCTATATCTCTCTCTGTCTCTCTCTGTGTCTTTTTTTGTCTCTCTCTATCTCTCTCTGTCTCTCTCTGTCTCTCTCTGTCTCTCTTAGTCTCTCTCTGTGTCTTTCATTGTCTCTCTCTGTCTCTTTCTGTCTTTCGGTGTCTCTCTCTCTGTCTCTCTCTGTCTCACTCTCTGTCTCTCTCTGTCTCTATCTCTGTCTCTCTCTGTATCTCTCTGTCTGTCTCTGTCTGTCTATGTCTATCTCTGTCTCACTCTCTGTCTCTCTGTGTCTCCCTCTGTGTCTCTCTGTGTCTCTCTGTCTCTCTCAATGTATCTCTCTGTCTCTCTATGTCTCTCTCTGTCTTTCTTTGTCTCTCTCTGTCTCTCTCTGTCTCTCTCTGTGTCTCTCTCTGTCTCTCTCTCTATCTCTGTCTCTCACTGTCTTTCTCACTCTGTCTCTGTCTCTCTCTGTCTCTATCTCTGTTACTCTCTGACTCTCTCTGTCTCTCTCTTCTCTCTGTCTCTCTCTGTCTCTCTCTGTCTCTCTCTCTGTATCTCTCTGTCTCTCTCTGTCTCTCTCTCTGTGTCTCTCTCTTTCTTTCTCTGTCTCTATCTCTGTGTCTCTCTGTCTCTCTCTGTGTCTCTCTCTGTCTCTCTCTGTCTCTCTCTGTCTCTCTCAATGTATCTCTCTGTCTCTCTATGTCTCTCTCTGTGTCTTTCTTTGTCTCTCTCAGTCTCTCTCTCTCTCTCTGTCTCACTCTGTCTCTCTCTCTGTCTCTCTTTGTCTCTCTCTGTATCTCTCTGTCTCTCTCTGTCTCTCTCTGTCTCTCTCTCTGTGTCTCTCTCTGTCTTTCTTTTTCTCTATCTATATCTCTCTCTGTCTCTCTCTGTGTCTTTTTTTGTCTCTCTCTGTCTCTCTCTGTTTCTCTCTGTCTCTCTCTGTCTCTCTTAGTCTCTCTCTGTGTCTTTCATTGTCTCTCTCTGTCTCTCTCTGTCTTTCGGTGTCTCTCTCTCTGTCTCTCTCTGTCTCACTCTCTGTCTCTCTCTGTCTCTATCTCTGTCTCTCTCTGTCTCTCTCTGTCTGTCTCTGTCTGTCTATGTCTATCTCTGTCTCTCTCTGTGTCTCTCTGTGTCTCTCTCTGTGTCTCTCTGTGTCTCTCTGTCTCTCTCTGTGTCTCTCTCTGTCTCTCTCTGTCTCTCTCTCTGTCTCTCTCTGTCTCTCTATGTCTCTCTCAATGTATCTCTCTGTCTCTCTATGTCTCTCTCTGTGTCTTTCTTTGTCTCTCTCTGTCTCTCTCTTTCTGTGTCTCACTCTGTCTCTCTCTGTCTCTCTCTCTGTCTCTGTTTCTCTCTCTGTCTCTTTCTGTCTCTCTCTCTAACTCTCTCTCTCTCTGTATTTCTCACTCTGTCTCTGTCTCTCTCTGTCCCTCTCTCTGTCTCTCTCTGTCTCTCTATGTCTCTCTTAATGTATCTCTCTGTCTCTGTATGTCTCTCTCTGTGTCTTTCTTTGTCTCTCTCTGTCTCTCTCTCTGTGTGTCTCACTCTGTCTCTCTCTGTCTCTGTCTCTGTCTCTCTCTCTGTCTCTCTCTCTAAATCTGTCTCTCTCTGTATTTCTCACTCTGTCTCTGTCTCTCTCTGTCCCTCTCTCTGTTTCTCTCTGTCTCTATCTCTGTCTCTCTCTGACTCTCTCTGTCTCTCTCTTTCTCTCTGTCTCTCTCTGTCTCTCTTTGTCTCTCTCTCTGTATCTCTCTGTCTCTCTCTGTCTCTCTCTCTCAGTGTCTCTCTCTGTCTTTCTTTGTCTCTATGTCTGACTCTCTCTGTCTCTCTCTGTGTCTTTCTTTGTCTCTTCTATGTCTCTCTCTGTCTCTCTCTGTCTCCCTCAGTCTTTCTCTGTGTCTCTCTCTGTCTTTCTCTGTCTCTATCTCTGTCTCTCTGTCTCTCTCTGTCCTTCTGTATCTTTCTGTCTTCTCTGTCTCTCTCTGTTTCTCTCTGTCTCTCTCTGTCTCTCTGTGTCTTTGTTTGTCTCTCTCTGTCTCTCTCTGTCTCTCTGTGTCTCTCTCTCTGTCTCTCTCTGTCTCTCTCTGTATCTATCTCTGTCTCTCTCTGTCTGTCTCTGTCTCCCTGTGTCTCTCTCTCTGTCTCTCTCTCTGTCTCTCTGTGTTTTTCTTTGTCTCTCTCTGTCTCTCTCTGTCTCTCTCTCTGTCTCTCTCTGTCTCTCTCTCTGTCTCTCTCTCTGTCTCTCTCTATGTCTCTCTCTCTTTCTCACTCTGTGTATCTCTGTCTCACTCTGTGTCTCTCTCTGTCTCACTCTGTCTCTCTCTGTCTCTCTCTCTGTGTCTCTCTCTGTCTTTCTTTTTCTCTATCTCTGTCTCTCTCTGTCTCTCTCTGTCTCTCTCTGTCTGTCTTTGTCTCTCTGTGTGTCTCTCTGTGTGTCTCTCTGTGTCTCTCTCTGTGTCTCTCTGTCTCTCTCAATGTATCTCTCTGTCTCTCTATGTCTCTCTCTGTCTTTCTTTGTCTCTCTCTGTCTCACTCTGTCTCTCTCTGTCTCTCTCTGTGTCTCTCTCTGTCTCTCTCTCTATCTCTGTCTCTCTCTGTCTTTCTCACTCTGTCTCTGTCTCTCTCTGTCTCTATCTCTGTCTCTCTCTGACTCTCTCTGTCTCTCTCTTTCTCTCTGTCTCTCTCTGTCTCTCTCTGTCTCTCTCTCTGTATCTCTCTGTCTCTCTCTGTCTCTCTCTCTGTGTCTCTCTCTTTCTTTCTCTGTCTCTATCTCTGTCTCGCTCTGTCTCTCTCTGTGTCTTTCTATGTCTCTCTCTGTCTCTCTCTGTCTCACACTCTGTCTCTCTCTGTGTCTCTCTGTGTCTCTCTCTGTGTCTCTCTGTGTCTCTCTCTGTCTCTCTCTGTGTCTCTCTGTGTCTCTCTCTGTCTTTCTCTTTCTCTATCTCTGTCTCTCTCTGTCTCTCTCTGTCTCACTCTCTGTCTCGCTCTGTCTCTCTCTGTGTCTTTCTATGTCTCTCTCTGTCTCTCTCTGTCTCACTCTCTGTCTCTCTCTGTGTCTCTCTGTGTCTCTCTCTGTGTCTCTCTCTGTCTCTCTCTGTCTCACTCTCTGTCTCTCTCTGTGTCTCTCTCTGTCTTTTTCTTTCTCTATCTCTGTCTCTCTCTGTCTCTCTCTGTCTCTCTCTCTTTCTCTCTCTGTGTCTCTCTGTGTCTCTCTCTGTGTCTCTCTGTGTCTCTCTCTGTCTCTCTCTGTGTCTCTCTGTGTCTCTCTGTGTCTCTCTGTCCATCTCTGTGTCTCTCTCTGTCTCTCTCTGTCTCTCTCTGTCTCTCTCAATGTATCTCTCTGTCTCTCTATGTCTCTCTCTGTGTCTTTCTTTGTCTCTCTCAGTCTCTCTCTCTCTCTCTCTGTCTCACTCTGTCTCTCTCTCTGTCTTTCTTTGTCTCTCTCTCTGTATCTCTCTGTCTCTCTCTGTCTCCCTCTGTCTCTCTCTCTGTGTCTCTCTCTGTCTTTCTTTTTCTCTATCTATATCTCTCTCTGTCTCTCTCTGTGTTTTTTTGTCTCTCTCTGTCTCTCTCTGTCTCTCTCTGTCTCTCTTAGTCTCTCTCTGTGTCTTTCATTGTCTCTCTCTGTCTCTCTCTGTCTTTCGGTGTCTCTCTCTCTGTCTCTCTCTGTCTCACTCTCTGTCTCTCCTGGTCTCTATCTCTGTCTCTCTCTGTCTCTCTCTGTCTGTCTCTTTCTGTCTATGTCTATCTCTGTCTCTCTCTGTGTCTCTCTGTGTCTCTCTCTGTGTCTCTCTGTCTCTCTCTGTCTCTCTCTGTCTCTCTCAATGTATCTCTCTGTCTCTCTATGTCTCTCTCTGTGTCTTTCTTTGTCTCTCTCAGTCTCTCTCTCTCTCTCTGTCTCACTCTGTCTCTCTCTCTGTCTCTCTTTGTCTCTCTCTGTATCTCTCTGTCTCTCTCTGTCTCTCTGTCTCTATCTCTGTGTCTCTTTGTCTGTCTCTGTCTGTCTCTGTCTGTCTCTGTCTCTCTCTGTCTCTCTCTCTGTCTCTCTCTGTGTCTCTCTGTGTCTCTCTGTGTCTCTCTCTGTGTCTCTCTGTGTCTCTCTCTGTCTCTCTCTGTGTCTCTCTGTGTCTCTCTGTGTCTCTCTGTCTCTCTCTGTGTCTCTCTCTGTCTCTCTCTGTCTCTCTCTGTCTCTCTCAATGTATCTCTCTGTCTCTCTATGTCTCTCTCTGTGTCTTTCTTTGTCTCTCTCAGTCTCTCTCTCTCTCTCTGTCTCACTCTGTCTCTCTCTCTGTCTCTCTTTGTCTCTCTCTCTGTATCTCTCTGTCTCTCTCTGTCTCTCTCTGTCTCTCTCTCTGTGTCTCTCTCTGTCTTTCTTTTTCTCTATCTATATCTCTCTCTGTCTCTCTCTGTGTCTTTTTTTGTCTCTCTCTGTCTCTCTCTGTCTCTCTCTGTCTCTCTCTGTCTCTCTTAGTCTCTCTCTGTGTCTTTCATTGTCTCTCTCTGTCTCTCTCTGTCTTTCGGTGTCTCTCTCTCTGTCTCTCTCTGTCTCACTCTCTGTCTCTCCTGGTCTCTATCTCTGTCTCTCTCTGTCTCTCTCTGTCTGTCTCTGTCTGT